>NC_088221.1:17451192-17483692 GCF_036934945.1 Oncorhynchus masou masou | reverse complement strand
AAAAAGCAGCAGTCCCCAAGAGAGGATGACTTTCACTTTAGCAGTGATAAATTCATTAACTTCTTTGAGGAAAAAAATTATGATTTTTTAAATCTGCGTATTCCTTCAAAGCTCAGTTTTCCTGAGTCTGCACAACTCTGCCTGGACCTAGGATCAAGAGAGACGCTCAAGTGTTTTAGTACTATATCTCTTGACACAATGATGAAAATAATCATGGCCTCTAAACCTTCAAGCTGCATACTGGACCCTATTCCAGCTAAACTACTGAAAGAGCTGCTTCCTGTGCTTGGTCCTCCTATGTTGAACATAATAAACGGCTCTCTATCCACCGGATGTGTACCAAACTCACTAAAAGTGGCAGTAATAAAGCCTCTCTTGAAAAAGCCAAACCTTGACCCAGAAAATATAGGCCTATATCGAATCTTCCATTCCTCTCAAAAATCTTAGAAAAGGCTGTTGCGCAGCAACTCACTGCCTTCCTGAAGACAAACAATGTATATGAAATGCTTTAGTCTGTTTTAGACCCCATCATAGCACTGAGACGGCACTTGTGAAGGTGGTAAATGACATTTTAATGGCATCGGACCGAGGCTCTGCATCTGTCCTCGTGCTCCGAGACCTTAGTGCTGCTTTTGATACCATCAATCACCACATTCTTTTGGAGAGATTGGAAACCCAAATTGGTCTACATGGACAAGTTCTGGCCTGATTTAGATCTTATCTGCCGGAAAGATATCAGTTTGTCTCTGTGAATGGTTTGTCCTCTGACAAATCAACTGTAAATTTCGGTGTTCCTCAAGGTTCCGTTTTAGGACCACTATTGTTTTCACTATATATTTTACCTCTTGGGGATGTTATTCGAAAACATAATGTTAACTTTCACTGCTATGCGGATGACACACAGCTGTACATTTCAATGAAACATGGTGAAGCCACAAAATTGCCCTTGCTAGAAGCATGTGTTTCAGACATAAGGAAGTGGACGGCTGCAAACTTTCTACTTTTAAACTCGGACAAAACAGAGATGCTTGTTCTAGGTCCCAAGAAACAAAGAGATCTTCTGTTGAATCTGACAATTAATCTTAATGGTTGTACAGTCGTCTCAAATAAAACTGTGAAGGACCTCGGCGTTACTCTGGACCCTGATCTCTCTTTTGAAGAACATATCAAGACGATTTCAAGGACAGCTTTTTTCCATCTATGTAACATTGCAAAAATCAGAAACTTTCTGTCCAAAAATGATGCAGAAAAATTCATCCATGCTTTTGTCACTTCTAGGTTAGACTACTGCAATGCTCTACTTTCCGGCTACCCAGATAAAGCACTAAATAAACTTCAGTTAGTGCTAAATACGGCTGCTAGAATCCTGACTAGAAACAAAAAATTGGATCATATTACTCCAGTGCTAGCCTCCCTACACTGGCTTCCTGTCAAAGCAAGGGCTGATTTCAAGGTTTTACTGCTAACCTACAAAGCAATACATGGGCCTACACGTACGCTACGGTCACAAGACGCAGGCCTCCTAATTGTCCCTAGAATTTCTAAGCAAACAGCTGGAGGCAGGGCTTTCTCCTATAGAGCTCCATTTTTATGGAACGGTCTGCCTACCCATGTCAGAGACGCAAACTCGGTCTCAACCTTTAAGTCTTTACTGAAGACTCATCTCTTCAGTGGGTCATATGATTGAGTGTAGTCTGGCCCAGGAGTGGGAAGGTGAACGGAAAGGCTCTGGAGCAACGAACCACCCTTGCTGTCTCTGCCTGGCCGGTTCCCCTCTTTCCACTGGGATTCTCTGCCTCTAACCCTATTACAGGGGCTGGGTCACTGGCTTACTGGGGGCTCTCTCATGCCATCCCTGGAAGGGGTGCGTCACCTGAGTGGGTTGATTCACTGATGTGGTCATCCTGTCTGGGTTGGCACCCCCCCTTGGGTTGTGCCATGGCGGAGATCTTTGCGGGCTATACTCAGCTTTGTCTCAGGATGGTAAGTTGGTGGTTGAAGACATCCCACTAGTGGTGTGGGGGCTGTGCTTTGGCAAAGTGGGTGGGGTTATATCCTTCCTGTTTGGCCCTGTCCGGGGGTGTCCTCGGGTGGGGCCACAGTGTCTCCTGACCCCTCCTGTCTCAGCCTCCAGTATTTATGCTGCAGTAGTTTATGTGTCGGGGGGCTGGGGTCAGTTATATCTGGAGTACTTCTCCTGTCCAATTCGGTGTCCTGTGTGAATCTAAGTGTGCGTTCTCTAATTCTCTCCTTCTCTCTCCCGGAGGACCTGAGCCCTAGGACCATGCCCCATGACTACCTGACATGATGACTCCTTGCTGTCCCCAGTCCACCTGGCCGTGCTGCTGCTCCAGTTTCAACTGTTCTACCTTATTATTATTCAACCATGCTGGTCATTTATGAACATTTGAACATCTTGGCCATGTTCTGTTATAATCTCTACCCGGCACAGCCAGAAGAGGACTGGCCACCCCACATAGCCTGGTTCCTCTCTAGGTTTCTTCCTAGGTTTTGGCCTTTCTAGGGAGTTTTTCCTAACCACCATGCTTCTACACCTGCATTGCTTGCTTTTTGGGGTTTTAGGCTGGGTTTCTGTACAGCACTTTGAGATATCAGCTGATGTACGAAGGGCTATATAAATAAATTTGATTTGAAATTTGATTTGATAGAAGAAGAGGGGTGGGGGTATGGAGGAGAAGGATGAGTATGAAAGAGTGGAGGGATAGAAGAAGAGGGGTGGGGTATGGAAGAGAAGGATGAGTATGAAAGAGTGGAGGGATAGAAGAAGAGGGGTGGGGGTATGGAGGAGAAGGATGAGTATGAAAGAGTGGAGGGATAGAAGAAGAGGGGTGGGGGTATGGAGGAGAAGGATGAGTATGAAAGAGTGGAGGGATAGAAGAAGAGGGGTGGGGGTATGGAGGAGAAGGATGAGTATGAAAGAGTGGAGGGATAGAAGAAGAGGGGTGGGGGTATGGAGGAGAAGGATGAGTATGAAAGAGTGGAGGGATAGAAGAAGGGGGGTATGGAAGAGAAGGATGAGTATGAAAGATTTGAGGGATAGAAGAAGAGGGGTGGGGGTATGCAGGAGAAGGTTGAGTGTGTAAGAGTGGAGGGATAGAAGAAGAGGGGTGGGGGTATGGAGGAGAAGGATGAGTATGAAAGAGTGGAGGGATAGAAGAAGGGGGGTATGGAAGAGAAGGATGAGTATGAAAGAGTGGAGGGATAGAAGAAGAGGGGTGGGGGTATGGAGGAGAAGGATGAGTATGAAAGAGTGGAGGGATAGAAGAAGATGGGTGGGGGTATGGAGGAGAAGGATGAGTATGAAAGAGTGGAGGGATAGAAGAAGAGGGGTGGGGTATGGAGGAGAAGGATGAGTATGAAAGAGTGGAGGGATAGAAGAAGAGGGGTGGGGGTATGGAGGAGAAGGATGAGTATGAAAGAGTGGAGGGATATAAGAAGAGGGTGGGTATGGAGGAGAAGGATGAGTATGAAAGAGTGGAGGGATAGAAGAAGGGGGGTGGGGGTATGGAGGAGAAGGATGAGTATGAAAGAGTGGAGGGATAGAAGAAGAGGGGTGGGGGTATGGAGGAGAAGGATGAGTATGAAAGAGTGGAGGGATAGAAGAAGAGGGGTGGGGGTATGGAGGAGAAGGATGAGTATGAAAGAGTGGAGGGATAGAAGAAGAGGGGTGGGGGTATGGAGGAGAAGGATGAGTATGAAAGAGTGGAGGGATAGAAGAAGGGTGGGTTTGGAGGAGAAGGATGAGTATGAAAGAGTGGAGGGATAGAAGAAGAGGGGGGGTATGGAGGAGAAGGATGAATATGAAAGAGTGGAGCTGGAGGAAGAGGAAGCAGGGAGCAGCTCTGAGAAGAAGGGAAGGAGAAAGAATAGGAGATGGAGGAGGAGTGGAGGAGGAGTGGAGGAGTAAGACTGTGTTTGTCTGAGGGCTGATCCTAGATTAGCTCATGTCATCTCTGTTATGAGAGAAAAGAAAAGAACAAGTAGAGGGATGAGCCGGAAGAGAGAAAAGAGGAGTAGTTAGTCTGTAAGGGTTAATCCCACTGGTAAAGCCTGCGGACACCCTGGAGAGAGACAAAAGATCATGGGAGAAAGTAGAGTGAATGGGAGAACAGAGGGAAAGGGCGAAAGCAGGAAAACGATTGAGAATGAGGGAAAGAGAGGTGCACTTAGAAGGACTGAGATTTAGAAAGAGAGAGTTACAAGGCGAACGTATGACTAGGAGATAGGGAGTATGGCGAAAGAGAGAGTGATGGGGGCATTGTCGTGGAACCGTGTCCTTAACCCTGTGGAACGCTATGTTTTTTCTTACCCGGGTTTAACCACCCCATCCTATAAGCTGAACCCCATTCAGGGGCGACAGGGCAGAAGTGATATCTTGACCCTCTGACTGACAGGCCTAGGATCAGTGGGGCGGGGACAGAGGATGCCGGGGGGGGGGGGGGGGGGGGGGGTCCGTTTGTCACTTTATCCATCTTAAGGCCAGGTCAGCTGACCTGTGGACAAACACTGGTTGACAGGCCAATGAGGCACAAACACTAACATTTACCCCACTCACTTTGCTCATTACTGGGCCACACACCACTAGAGAAGACACTAAACTCACACACATCACTATAGCTAATGTACTGGGCCCGATGACTAGAGAAGAGTGGGAGGAGGAGGGAATGGGATGGACAGGGTTGAGTTTCCCAAAAGACCCGAACATGGCACATTGTTTTCTCACAGCTGCGATAGAGAGTATCAATTATCAAAATGTTGCATAGTCAATCTTCTGCCCATGAACAAATTACATTTGTCAAATCAAGCCATTTGCTGTTCTACGAGTGGCGTTGGTCTGGGTCAAATTAGCCAGGCAGACAGTGGTCACACTGACATACAGACGTATAAACCAGGGTGGGCGACTCCAGTCCTCCAGGGCCTGATTGGTGTCACACTTTCTCCTATCCCTAGCAAACACAGCTGATTAATCAAATTTCATTCTAAACTGAACACCATGATTAGGTGATTATTGGAGTCAGGTGTGTTATCTGGGGCTGGGGCAAAACTGTGACACCAATCAGGCCCTCGAGGAGTCACCCACCCCTGATATAGACAGATGCAAAGACAGACCGACAGTGGCGTCATTAGGCCTGGGAACTCTATCCCTCTCTGCCTCGCTCGCTCTCTCCTGCAGCATGCTCATGGTTATGAGTGTGTATGAGTGTGTGGCTCCGGAGCCCTGTGTCCCTTTGTCCAGCAGGGCTGATCCCACACTGATAGTGTCTGCCTGGCCAGGAAGCAGGACAATGCCAGGCAGGAGAGGAGGAAAGGCTGGATCAACCAATCCCACTCAGATGCAAGGAGAGAAAGGGAGTGGGGGGATTCAGAGAGAGGGTGGGATGAGAGAGATAGAGAGAGAGACAGAGAGAGTCAGAGAAAGAGAGAGAGAGGGGAGGGTGGGGGGGCGGGAGAGAGACAGAGAAGTGAGCCTGCCAATGGCCAATTTCATGCAGAGTTTCATGAGGGATTTGCTATCTGGAATGACACAGGATGTCAAATTAAATAAAAAAATATATATAAATATATTTGTCACATGCCCCGAATACAGTTAAAAGGTGTAAACCTTACAGGGAAATGCTTACTTACCACCCCTTAAACAAAGTGTTAAGTGTAAGTAAAACATAGATAAGTAAAAAATTGAAGATAAAAGTAACAAATAATTAAACAGCAGCAGTAAAATAACAATAGCGAGGCTATATACAGGGAGTACCGATACAGAGTCTATGTGCGGGAGCACCGGTTAGTTGAGGTAATTGAGGTAATATGTACATGAAGGCAGAGTTACAGTGACTATGCATAGATAATAAACAGAGAGTAGCAGCAGCATAAAAGAGGGGTCTGGGTAGCCCTTTGATTAGCTATTCAGGAGTCTTATGGCTTGGGTGTAGAAGCTGTTAAGAAGTCTTTTGGACCTATACTTGGCGCTCTGGTACCGCTTGCCGTGCGGTAGCAGAGAGAACAGTCTATGACTAGTCTATGACTCTTTGGCCATTTTTAGGGCCTTCCTCTGACACCGCCTGGTATAGAGGTCCTGGATGGCAGGAAGCTTGGCCCCAGTGATGTACTGGGCTGTTCGCATTACCCTCTGTTGTGCCTTGCGGTCCGAAGCTGAGCAGTTGCCAAACCAGGCAGTAATACACTCAGCAAAAAAAGAAATGTCCCTTTTTCAGAACCCTGTCTTTCAAAGACAATTCGTAAAAATCTCAAAAACTTCACAGATCTTCATTGTAAAGGGTTTAAACACTGTTTCCCATGCTTGTTCAATGAACCATAAACAATTCATGAAAATGCACCTGTGGAACGGTCGTTAAGACACGAACAGCTTACAGACGGTAGGAAATTAAGGTCACAGTTATGAAAAGTTTACTGACTCTGAAAAAGACCAAAAGAAAGGTGCCCAGGGTCCCTGCTCATCTGAATGTGCCTTAGGCATGCTGCAAGGAGGCATGAGGACTGCAGATGTGCCCAGGGTCCCTGCTCATCTGAATGTGCCTTAGGCATGCTGCAAGGAGGCATGAGGACTGCAGATGTGCCCAGGGTCCCTGCTCATCTGAATGTGCCTTAGGCATGCTGCAAGGAGGCATGAGGACTGCAGATGTGCCCAGGGTCCCTGCTCATCTGAATGTACCTTAGGCATGCTGCAAGGAGGCATGAGGACTGCAGATGTGCCCAGGGTCCCTGCTCATCTGAATGTGCCTTAGGCATGCTGCAAGGAGGCATGAGGACTGCAGATGTGCCCAGGGTCCCTGCTCATCTGAATGTGCCTTAGGCATGCTGCAAGGAGGCATGAGGACTGCAGATGTGGCCAGGGTCCCTGCTCATCTGAACGTGCCTTAGGCATGTTGCAAGGAGGCATGAGGACTGCAGATGTGCCCAGGGTCCCTGCTCATCTGAATGTACCTTAGGCATGCTGCAAGGAGGCATGAGGACTGCAGATGTGGCCAGGGTCCCTGCTCATCTGAACGTGCCTTAGGCATGCTGCAAGGAGGCATGAGGACTGCAGATGTGCCCAGGGTCCCTGCTCATCTGAACGTGCCTTAGGCATGCTGCAAAGAGGCATGAGGACTGCAGATGTGCCCAGGGTCCCTGCTCATCTGAACGTGCCTTAGGCATGCTGCAAGGAGGCATGAGGACTGCAGATGTGCCCAGGGTCCCTGCTCATCTGAACGTGCCTTAGTCATGCTGCAAGGAGGCATGAGGACTGCAGATGTGGCCACGGCGATAAATTGCAACAACAACAACTGCCCGGGTTACACCAGGAACGCACAACAGGCCTCGCCATGGTCGATCAAAGAAGCGTGCGCTGTTGCCAGCGGTTCAGAAATTAATGGCTGTGTGTTGAGTTATTTTGAGGGGACAGAACATTTACACTGTTATACAAGCTGCACTCTCACTACTTTACATTGTAGCAAAGTGTCATTTCTTCAGTGTTGTCACATGAAAAGATATGCTAAAATATTTACAAAAATGTGAGGGGTGTACTCACTTTTGTGATATACTGTAGGTGTTCCTTTTGTCCAGGTGGGAAAGGGCAGTGTGGAGTGACATAGATATTGCATTTTCTGTGGATTGGTTGGGGCGTCATGCAAATTGGAGTGGGTCTAGGGTTTCTGGGATAATGGTGTTGATGTGAGCCATGACCAGTCTTTCAAAGCACTTCATGACAACAGATGTGAGTGCTACGGGTCGGTAGTCATTTAGGCAGGTTACCTTAGTGATCTTGGGCACAGGCACTATGGTGTGTCGGCTTGAAACAAGTTGGTATTACAGACTCAGTCAAAGTCCGGTTTAAATTGTCAGTGAAGACAGTTGCCAGTTGGTCAGCGCACGCTCGGAGTACATGTCCTGGTAATCTGTCTGGCCCACCGGCCTTGTGAATGTTGACCTGTTTAATAAAGGTTACTCAGATTGGCTACGGAGAGCGTGATCACACAGTCGCCAGGAACAGCAGATGCTTGCATGCATGTTTCAGTGTTACTTGCTTCGAAGCGAACATAGAAGTAATTTAGCTCATCTGGTAGGATTGTGTCACCTTGCAGCTCGTGACTGTGCTTCCCTTTTGTAGTCTGTAATAGTTTGCAAGCCCTGCCACATCCGACGAGTGTCGGATTCGTTATAATCTTCCAGGTTAGAGTCCCGCTCCTTGAAAGCGGCAGCTCTAGTCTTTAGCTCAGTGCTGATGTTGCCTGTAATCCATGGCTTCTGGTTGGGGTATGTACGTACGGTCACTGTGGGGACGACGTCATCGATGCACTTATTGATGAATCCAGTGACTGATGTGGTGTACTCCTCAATGCCATCAGAAGAAACCCGGAACATATTCCAGTCTGTGCTAGCAAAACAGTCCTGTAGCTTAGCATCTGCTCTGCTATCATGTGAATAAGAAAGACACCCCCTCCCAGATAACAGATGAATAATGAAAACACTAATAGCTAATACAGGTAAGGTCATCTTGCCTAAGCTCCAGAGGGCAGGGTTAGCTAGAATAGCGGTGGGTAACAGAGGGCTCCAGAGGCCAAGGTTAGCTAGCCTAGTGGTGGGTAACAGAGGGCTCCAGAGGCCAGGGTTAGCTAGCCTAGTGGTGGGTAACAGAGGGCTCCAGAGGCCAGGGTTAGCTAGCCTAGCGGTGGGTAACAGAGGGCTCCAGAGGCCAGGGTTAGCTAGCCTAGCGGTGGGTAACAGAGGGCTCCAGAGGCCAGGGTTAGCTAGCCTAGCGGTGGGTAACAGAGGGCTCCAGAGGCCAGGGTTAGCTAGCCTAGCGGTGGGTAACAGAGGGCTCCAGAGGCCAGGGTTAGCTAGCCTAGCGGTGGGTAACAGAGGGCTCCAGAGGCCAGGGTTAGCTAGCCTAGCGGTGGGTAACAGAGGTTGTGGTGGTGATGAAGCTGGAGCAGGAGTTGTTGCCTGTTTTTCAAAGCTAATCCCATGTCCCGTGGGACTGAGGCCATTGACTAGAGCTGGGAGTTAATAGGACAGAAGAGAGGGATAAAGACACCCTGTGGAGACGGAGGGGGGAAGGAATGATTGAGAGTGAGAGGGGAGGTAGAGAGAGAACATAGGGTACAATCTGGAGAAGAAAGAAGGTTGAGTGATGGAGGAGGAAAAGCGGAAATTGGATGAGCGAGAGACGAATGGGAAAGAGGAGGCTCTCTGTTAAGAAAATGTTCTTTTTTAGATGTGGAAACATCTTTTGCATCTCATGAAAGTTTCAATCCAATAATAACTAATGAGATACCATTTTAATCCCAAAAGCAGAGCGATAGTGGAACTGGAGGTGTGGAGAGAAAGGGGTGAACAAGAAAGAGAGGAGTCCTGGGAAGAGGGTTTGTGAGAGGGCCCACCCCCTACGGTCAATGCTATTCTATCTCTTCTCTCCCCTCCCTCTCTCCCTCTCTTTCACCATCTTGGTTCCCCCCGTCTGTCCCTCCCCTCAATCAGATCCATTCTACCTCCTCTCATGGCTAATCCACGTAGCAGGGGCTGGGAAACACCCTCATTAGAGAGAGAGAGAGAGAGAGAGAGAGAGAGAGAGAGAGAGAGAGAGAGAGAGAGGAGAGAGAGGGGAGAGAGAGTGTGAGAGAGAGAGCGAGAGAGAGAGAGGGAGAGAGAGTGTGTGAGAGAGAGAGAGAGAGAGAGAGAGAGAGAGAGAGAGAGAGAGAGAGAGAGAGAGGATCATAGCTATAAAATCATAGCTATTATTTACCCTTACATGGGTTTACATTCAACATATCACTTTATTGTAAAACCATCTATCCATATCATCACTTTGCTTGGATTCCAAAGCATCAGCTAAATGCTTTATTAGTGTGGCACTAATATAGTGGCAGCTATACATTAATCACCTGGGAAAGCCATCAGCTCCAAAAATGAAAGGGAGACAGAGAGAGAGAATAATAGGAGAGGGGGCAGCGAAAGAATAACAGGCTAATAACAATGTCCATTGAGCCCTTGTATGTGTGTTTCCCCTGGGAAAGCTTAACGGCCCTTTCCTGCCATAGAGCTAGGACAACGAGCCGCCAGGGTGTGTGTGTGTGTGTGCCACCTGCAGAATGCGTTTGGGACCTCAAACACCAACGGGGCCTGTCGACCAACCACCCGATCGGGTTTCAGCAAACGGTCACAACATAAGCCACCGCCACAGCCGCTCACTTTGAAGAAGAAGAAGAAGAAGAAGAAGAAGAAGAAGGGAGAAAATGAGCTTCAAGACCTCCTCTCCTCCTTTCTTCTCCTCTCTTCTGTACCTATTTGTTCCCTCAAACCTGGCCCCACCACCGTGAGAGAGAGGTGCAAGCGTGAGAAGTTACAACTTGAGACACGTCGGAGGTTAACTTCTCATTTGACCTCGGGAGGACCCCGGGTAACTTAGCGCCAAGGGTTAACCTCCACCTGAAAGGAGATTTTAACCTGAGCGAGATGCCGTCCCCACAGGAACCTCACACAGCTGGCTCTCAGCAATGTTATGACGTGGGGACAAAGGCAGTTGTCACTCTCTAACTCACACAAAGACAAAAACGAAGGGTATCGGTTTCATACGTGTGAATGCGCAGGACAGTGATTAATATATTGTTTCCTGCGTGGGAGGTTTTTGTTTTCATATTTGCAGTGAATGAGGTTCCTCTACGCCATGTCTAAAGCAACACTAAATATGTCACTTCAACATGATAAAGTGTGGATCTATAGACTAACTGATGGGTAAGCTGCATGTGGAGGAAGTTCACATTCCAGGTGGGGCCCAGCTGAAAGTCCAATAGATTACTATGACAGTAGAACATGTGCAGGGAAAAATCGACAAAATATCACATGACAGTATGATTTGATTGATGGTGCGCATGAAGATTGATAACCCTTAGAGTGGCTTGTAGGATCCCGACCATTTCATGATAACAGCTCTTTTGAATTTCTTGATTCATCTCTCATTATATCAACATGTCTCTTTAGTCAACTGGAAGTCAACCACACCTTGACAGATATGCTATGCAGAGAACCCCCCCCCCCCCCAGAAACATTTTAAGAAGCACAAAACGTGCAAGTACTAGTTACAGATAGACATCTTAATTGAGTCTCCCCCTGCAGTATATCCTCTGTACTCAGCGTGCCATACGTCCAAGCCCCCTGCGATCAGCGTTCCAGACCAGAGGAGACCCCTACCCCACTCCCCAACGTTCCAATGTGAGGGCTAATGGGTAAAAGGGCCGCTCTGGAACTCTGGCCCCCAGCTGTTTGGCCCCAGATGGGACACTTCCTGTCTAATCCTGTTCCAGATGTAGGGGGGTTCTCTCTCTCTCTCTCTCTCTCTCTCTCTCTCTCTCTCTCTCTCTGCCCCCCCTCTCTCTGCCCCCCTCTCTTTCTCTCTCTGTCCTTCTCTCTCTCTGTCCCTCTCTCCATCTCCCCACAAAACCATTCCCCACTGTCCCCATGATCAATCCCTCTACTCACTGACAAAAAACCACATGTGTGAGGAGAAATGTTTAAAAACTGTTTGTGAAACCTTTGACATGTTTGCATACTGGGCCATGAGCAGGAAACCACCTTCTCACAAGTTGGGAAAGTCTTCATATGGGAACGACATATGGGATGGAGAACAAAGAGAGACATTTGGATGACTGACTAAGAGCTAACACAACCAACTCACAATACAATGTTACAGATCTGCTATCTTAATTTGACTACTATTGTCGCAGATCATTTTCCTGCGTAGCAGGAAATGCAAATATTAGTGTATTATACGTTTAAAAAGGCTTCTAAAGTCTGTCATTTCCACTTGAACATTTAACATCAGACTTGATTTGCCCTGACATAAAATGTATCAACCCCTGCAAAAAATGTCCATTAATTATAACCCACATAATAATTGACATTTCCTGTTGATGCAGGATTATTTTCCTGCCGTGAGAAGCAGGGTCAAACGAAGATAGTTTATCTGTATCCGTCTGTTCCAGGAGACTAAATGGATGTAGATACCTTTCTATCCCTCTCTCCCTCTTCCCTCTGTCTTATGCTCTTCGGTAACAGAATGACACTGGCAGACACACGCTGACATATGCCTCAACAATACCCAGTGTGTTAAAATATTAACTTGCTCTGCCTTGTTAAACAAGGTAGCTAGTCTCTCTCTATCTCCTGGTCATAAAGGCCTTCTGTCTGTTCACCAGGCAGGGCCATAAACCTGGGGTCTGCCCCTCGCCCCCCTGCCCAGCCCGAGGTCCCCTTGTCAGGCTAACGCAACAGTGGCATCTGCCCTCAGGACCACTCACAAAGAGCAGTATGGAACTCTTAATGGTTTTGGATACAGGCAGACCTGGAGCTTGGAGGGAGGTCGAGGGAGACATATGAAGAAAAGAACGGTCTTTAGAAACACGAGTGGGAGTTGTGTGCGGCAGTGTGTGTGTGTGTGTGTGTGTGTGTGTGTGTGTGTGTGTGTGTGTGTGTGTGTGTGTGTGTGTGTGTGTGTGTGTGTGTGTGTGCGTGTGTGCGTGTGTGCGTGTGTGCGTGTGTATGTGTGTGTGTGTGTGTGTGCGTTCTTGCGAGTCAGTGTGTGTGTTTTGTCAAAGTAGGCCAGCTGCCCTTTCAAAGGGTTCTGTGCTCCTCGTCTCACCCTTTCCCCTGTCTCTGTCCTCTCTCCTCTCCCCTGTCACTGATCCCTGCTCTTTGTGAACCTCCTTCCCTCTCTCCTTCCCTCTCCAGGAACCATTGATGGGGGATTAACTCTCTAAGTGTCAATCAATACTATTTTCTTTCTTTCCTCTCCCCCCCTTCCCCTCTCCTCCCCTCTCTCGTTCTCGCTGCAGAGGATTTTAATTGCAGGTTAAGCCAGGAGGAGGATGCCTGGCAGTGGCTTTTTCTTCCATTCCTCCGTTCCGTTTCTGTTCCTTCCCTTTTTTCTCAAGCTGTTTGCTCAGCTCTGGGTGGCTGGGTTTGGAGATGGAGGGAGAGAGAAGAAAGAGGAGAGGGAGAAAAGAGCTGTCAGAGAAAACAGTAATAAACATCTATTAGAACTCTCAGCTGTCAGGAATGGAGAGCTCGTTAGTTGTGTGTACTACATGTGTGTGTGTGTGTGTGTGTGTGTGCGCGTGTGTGTGTGAGTGCGTGTCTATGCCTGGGTTCAAAGAAAGGTTCATAATCTTTAACCAGAAGCCAACCCATCACAACACACTTGCTCAGTCCTGTTTATCAAAAACACAATGTCGACACAGAAAGTGTGTGTGAAAAAGTGGGAGAATGAGAAATGGAAAGTTTCAAACGAGTAAATATTTGTCCCCTCGAAGTGGAACATCATAAAATGGCCCGGCTACAATTATGTTGTGTGAATATAAATGTGGAACAGTTTCCTGTGTGAACAAACAATATTTTTAGCGCCCTCCCACAAAGTGTTTTGGTTGCTTGAAACCTTCACCGCAGCAGAGATAAGACACACACACACACACACACACACATACACACACACACACACAGGTGCAGTATCATAGTGTGAGGTTAGTGCAGCATGGGTCAGTGTACTAACAATACAAAGGGTTGATCTTAACCACAATCCTCTTCCCTAACGTCTGATAGGGCCCAAGTCTACTGATGTGCTCTAGGGTTACATCCCCTTTTAACCTGCTGGGGCCAGCTACAGCTTCCATCCTCTTTAGGGCCCGAAAAACCACTAGGGACCACATAGAGAGGGACATTTGGAGGGAGCATTTGCAAATTTAGAAGCTATGGATAGAGCAGCTGAGGGGAACAGGATTCAGGCCTGGCTGGGCTAAGAGCTCAGGCAGCCTGGTTTATATTGGTCAACCTGTTAAGAGCCTGATAAGGATCACCACAGGGATCAATATAATCAATGGAATGGCTTGTATCCCAAATGGCTAAATAGTGCACTACTTTTCACCAGCGCCTGCAATGGCTCTGGTCAAACGTAGTGCACCATGAAGGGAACAGGTTGCAATTTGGGACGCAGCTCTAGTCTGAGGGTCAGAGGGTGGTGAGTGCTGTTGCTGGGGATTGTGGGTCGCTATCAGCGTCTATCAGGCCTATCAGTCTTATCTCTGGGTCATTAACCCGTGAAAGCTGGCCCGGGAGACCCCTATCGGCAAACATATGTGTGTGTGTCACCTGGGCGATAATGGCTAGGCTATCCCTCGGGGGGTAGGGACTCCAGGAGGGAGATGATGATGAAGAGGCACGCTGGGAGGCTGAGGGGGAAGGGAGAGAGATAACGATGGTGAGAGAGCAAATGATAGGGAGAGGGGGACAAAGAAAGAAAGAAAGAAAGAAAGAAAGAAAGAAAGAAAGAAAGAAAGAAAGAAAGAAAGAAAGAAAGAAAGAAAGAAAGAAAGACAGACAGACAGACAGACAGACAGACAGACAGACAGACAGACAGACAGACAGACAGACAGACAGACAGACAGTGTCTGAGTGAAAGAGTGCCTCTTTATTCTTCTGTGGGATAAGCATCAAGAAATTATTGCTAGATGAAAACCGGATTTCATATAGGAGATCCATCTGATTAGAATTGTCCAATAACCTTTCAGAATGCTACACCACATAACAAACCCTCACCAATCCCAAATTACAAGGCAGGAAGTGAACTTGAACAGCTTCCTTTTATGTCTCTACCCTCTGACAGATTGGTTCCCTAACCCACATCCCTGTGGCCCTGGGTGGGTCAGTATAGGCTAATCTCCTTCCTCTAATAGACTGGCTAAAGGTTGACTTCATTAGAGAGATGGGGATGTGACATCTCCACGGCAGACCGTGTTTGTGTTGGAGGCCAGTGTGTACTCCAGAGTGTGTGTCTTGCCGTCAGTACCTGGGTTGTCGTGTAAAGTGAGGGTGTGACAGAGCTTAATCCACCCTTTCACATCCAACAGGTTCACTGTTTGATCCTACAGCCCTGAGTAAATACAGAGAGAGAGGGTTTTGCAAACACAGTGGCCCCAACCCCATCACACAGACTAATAACACAGACTTCATAACATTCATACCAACGTCCCATGACAATCCATCCTCCTTCCTACTGTCGGCTACATGTTTCTACTTTTGTCGGCTGAATTTACACTAGACGGCAACTATGTTTTTACTTCATCATTATTTAGGTGAACATTGTTTCTAATGAACACATTTGTATATGAAGGGAATGGGGAAAGTGGACTAACGAGAGACGGATTGGAACCAGAAGGTCTGTGGTTGGATTGAAGACAACATTGTGATTAAAGGAACAGATCTGACATCAAATTATTCATTAATAACCCTCCTTAAGTTCAGCTTGAGCCCTGTCTAAAATACAGTAGAGTTGAATGCTGTAAGTGTAGCACTACCCACAACATACAACAGGCTTCTCTCAGCTTCTATGACTTCACCTCAAACGCAAGACAGGCTAACGGCTAAGGAAGCGAAATCTACCATTCTTAGCAACGGCAACGACTTGGATCTGGTATTGATAACTTTTTCTTTTTTAAACACACAAATCTGACAGAAATCTCCCAACAAATCACAAGCCAGGCCTGCCAGAATACCTCAAAATCGAAACCAAAGTTTGCAGGCAAAAACCTTTGCTGCGGCATTAGTGAACGTAGATGAAGTAAACTAGTCGCTTGCGAAATGCACTGATTACAAATAACGTCTGTGAACTCCATCTTGCTAGCAACTATTTTGTGTCCGGAAGTAGTGGGTCACAAGTGGATAAGGCAGTGACGTAGTTCCTCCATTCCAAAATGACTTTGTATCCATACAGATACCGGAACATTCTAGAGAGACTAATTATTTTATCAGTGTTGAAAGCCTGGTACAAACAAAAAACGCTTCATGGGGTGCATATACCGCATCTTCAAATGTCCTCTGAGGTGAATCACACATAACAACTAACGATTTGGCCTAGCCTAGCGGTCATTGAAAGGTATACCGACTCCACCGCTAAACTAATCCACACAACTGATGGAGTCACAGGTACACAAGCCATCCCTTATATCCCTCCACTCCATCTGCTGTAACATCAATAACTATCCGTTCCCTCCCCTGTCCACTCTGTCCCAGTACCCAGTACGGAGGGCCCTGGTGCCGGGATGATGTGACATTCTGCCTGGGGCCCGTAGAGCTCATATTCTTCCTTTCTCACTGGATCAGACTGTTTACATGTGGTATTAGGGAAAGATCCAGGCCATCGATCGCAGCACGGGCATCTGGCTAACAGAATACAAGACTAATCAATAGAACTATCATCAGGAGAACCCTCCTCTCCTCTCCTCCCCTCCTCCCCTCTTCTCTTCTCATCTCTTCTCTCTTCGTCTCTCTCCCCCAATGTGTGGAACATATCAGGGGAATCTGCTGACAGGGCTGTTAGCGTCATAATTAGTCGTGATGATTCACCTTGAGAGAGGAGAGAATGGGAGGTAAGGATGTAGAGGGATGGAGGGAAGGAAGAAAGCAGAGGAGGGGAGGATGTTAGGATGAGAGGGAAGGAGGATGAGACGGAAAGGGGAAGGAGGAGAGGGGGAAAAGGATCGAGGGGGAGAGGAATGAGAGGGAGGGAGAAGAGGGAGAGGGATGTAGGGAAAGGATAAGAGTGAAGGAGGGAGAGGAGGAGGGGAAAGTGGCGATATGGAGAGAGGGAAGAAGAGGGATAGACTTAGAATCTGTCTCTGGGATAGCAAAAGATCAAAATAGAAAGAAATAATGGTAAATCACAATTTATTCTTTGGTGGTAAGAAAATATGAAAATAGAAAGGACAGGGAGAGAGAGATGGAAGAGAAGGAAAGAACGGAGGGCTGACAGAGGTGGAGGAGAGGTAGTTGTTGGCAGCTTTGCCGACGTGGCTGATTGTGGTGTGCATGATCAGGCATGAGAGAGCAAGCTCAGAGTCTGTCTGAAAGGATTAGTGAGCAGACTCCTTCAGTCAGGGTCAGAGGGCAAGTTTTAGGGGTCAAATCCACAGGACAGATAGAGGACAGATGACAATGTGTGTATGTGTATGATCTGCACCCGCTGTGATTTACTGAAATACTGGAGAGCAGAAATGTGTGCGCTTGGGTTCCTGAATGGGGCAGCGGAAAGGGGGATACCTAGTCAGTTGTCCAACTGAATGTATTCAACTGAAATGTGTCTTTTGTATTTAACCCAACCCCTCTGAGAGGTGTGGTGGGCTGCTTTAATTAACACCCATGTCTTTGGCGCCCGGGGAACAGTGGGTTAACTTCCTTGCTCAGGGGCAGAACGACATATTTTTACCTTGTCAGCTCAGGGATTCCATCCAGGAACCTTCCAGTTACTGGCCCAATGCTCTAACTACTAGGCTACCTGCCGTACTGCATCTCAGTGCAAGAGTGCACTACAGTCCCTGGTTCGAATCCAGGCTGTATTACAACCGGCCGTGATTGGGAGTCCCATAGGGTGGCACACAATTGGCCCAGCATCGTCCAGGTTTGGCCGGGGTAGGCCGTCATTATAAATAAGAATTTGTTCTTGACTGACTTGCCTAATTAAATAAAGAAACAAAATAATAACAAAAAAATACTATAATAAAAAGGTGTGTGTGTGTGTGTGTATGAGTATGTGTGTTTAAAAAGTACGACATCATTATTATTTCACAATGCTTTCTGGATGTCCTTCTTTATCACAGCCCTAACTACATTTCCCATGATACCCATCCAGAAGTTTGAAATCGGTTCATTATACATAATCATATAATGATGAGCCAATCCTAATCACATCCTTATAATAAGCAGTGGAGAGCATTGCGATCCATTTACACAGCGTTCTACAAGAAGACTCTACTTCACAAGTCATCACATATCTTGACATCACATTTGTCTGTCTAATCAACGATCAGGCAGTACTATATGTTACGTTCCAGGGGTTCTGCAGACAGACTATCAAATGAGGCTTTTTAATCTCTCCAATTACACTGTATCTCCTGGTAATACAATCAGCTAGTACAGGCATGACAAGCCACGCATGACTCCAAATCAAAAACAAATGCATGCACAGAGAATACATTATTGTCTGCGCACTCCGCCGCAATGCTAGAGGAGAGCTTTGAGAGAAGGAGATAAATTAGAAAAATTCCCTCGGCGAGTCAGATGAGAGAAGCGATAACGTTTTTTGGAACAGAATTCCACATGACCATGAAATAGGATTTTCTGCCCCGAATCAAAGTTGAAACGCTGAAGCTTGAATCAGACTTTTTTTTTCTTCTTTAATCTAATTTGAAAGTTTTTAATGAGAGTAAGGAAACGGTTTGGGTTGCTGGATCCTTGTCGTCTTTTTGCCTGAATGCTCATGTCTGTAATTGTGATGGTGCAGTTATGAAAATGCTTTCTTAGCTGGCTGCTCTGATGGTAAATGGGGTGGTTTTGGATGCGGCCGGGGCTTAGGGCCTTTGGAGAGGCACTGTACTGTAGGCCTCATCTTGTGGTCAAATGCTCTTACACGGCGTCTGTTGGGTCAGCTCAAGAAACGGCAGAACCACACAGTGAAGACAAAGTGTGTGAAAGAAAAGGGAGAAAAAAGGGAGGAAGGGGCAGAGAGAGGGGAAAGGGATGGTATTAGAGAAAGGAACATTCAGAGTGTACATCTCTCTCTCCCCTACTCTCTCTCTCCCTCCTTCCCTTCCTTTCTCCCCCATTCCAAGGTAATCATACCCTCTCCCTTGAGGGTGGAACACACATTTTGCCACTGGATTCAGCTGGATCCAGTCTGCAAAGCCAGTGAATAAATCAAGCCCTTCTCCTCCCCCTCTTCCCTCATTCCCTCCCTCCCTCATGCCTCCATCATCATACCCCTGTCCCTAACCACCTCCTGGCTCCTCTTCAGTACAGAATGGCAGCATAAACCTCAATTAGGGGCAGGCTGATCTCACAGAGCCAACCACGGAGAGGGGAAGAAGTGGAGAGATGGGGCAGACTGATCTCACAGAGCCAACCACGGAGAGGGGAAGAAGTGGAGAGATGGGGCAGACTGATCTCACAGAGCCAACCACGGAGAGGGGAAGAAGTGGAGAGATGGGGCAGACTGATCTCACAGAGCCAACCACGGAGAGGGGAAGAAGTGGAGAGATGGGGCAGACTGATCTCACAGAGCCAACCACGGAGAGGGGAAGAAGTGGAGAGATGGGGCAGACTGATCTCACAGAGCCAACCACGGAGAGGGGAAGAAGTGGAGAGATGGGGCAGACTGATCTCACAGAGCCAACCATGGAGAGGGGAAGAAGTGGAGAGATGGGACAGACTGATCTCACAGAGCCAACCATGGGGAAGGGAAGAAGTGGAGAGATGGAGGGAGAGGTGAAAAAATGGGGAGGAAGAGAGCGAGAGAACAGAGAGAACAACAGAGAAAAAAAAGAGAGACAGACAGACAGATAACATTGAGAGAAAGAACTGTGAGTTAGCCTGTTTGGTGGCAATGTGGTGGTACTCTAGTACTGTAATGGTAACTGCTACACTCTTAGGAAAAAAAGGTGCTATCTAGAACCTTAAAGGGTTCTTCTACTGTCTCCATAGAATAACCCTTTTTGAGAGTAGAACTTTTTTTGGTTCAATGAAGAACAGTTTCCACAGAGGGTTCTACATGGAACCCAAAAGGGTTCAACCAGGAACCAAAAAGGGTTATCCTATGGGGAAAGCTGAGGAACCCCTTCGGAACAATTTTTTATAAGAGTGTACTGGTGCAGCGGTAGAAGTGTAGTAACATAGAAGTAAAGGACTTCCTTCTCGGGGTGCTGCTAATTGTCTCCATCCGTCTTTCTTAGCAGCCCGGTAAGCATGTTAAGGCAGAACGGAGAGGAGTGGAGAGGAGCAGAGGACAAGAGAGAGGGGGAATATAAATAAATCAATACATATTAGCATATAAATCTTCCTCTCCGTTCCCCGGCCCGGGCCTCTGGGCACCATGTGGCGTAGCCAAAGCCCACACCGCCGCGGCTTTACAACGCTGGCATCTTTCATCCTCCAATGTGGACCATTGTTCAAGGCCAACCCTCTCAGCCTCCATAGGAGCCTATTGCTGGGACTACCACTGTAATAAATACACCAGGGGATGGAGTGTGGAGTGTGTGTTCATACATAGGAATACAAAAACCCAGGCAAACCCACACACTAACACAGAGCACACCGGTAGTGGTCGTAGCTTAACCTCTTTCACAGCTGTGTAAATTCAAAAGTTCCAACTCACGTTCACACACAAACGCCCACATGCTAGGGCTGGGTGGTAAACCGTAAAAACGATATAACGGTATTCATTAACAGACTAGCTTGGATTGTTACTTTACTAAAATACTATAACAGTATTTTGATGTTTGATTTGTTACTTTTAATAACTCAGTAACGACTCCAGAAAACGATAGCAATCATCAGTTTTTATCGCCATTAATAAATCTTCTTTAGGATTGGTGGGTCCCCTTCGGGACATTGAGCTAGCGTAGGCTAATGCAATTAGCATAAGTGTAACGGTTTTCATGCGGTGAAGGAGAGTCGGACCAAAATGCAGCGTGTAGATTGCGAGCCATGTTTAATGAACAAACGTAAACACGAATCAATACAAATACTACAAAACAAATAACGTAATGAACGTAACGAAAACCGAAACAGCCTATACTAGTGTAAACTAACACAGA
The DNA here is from genome assembly GCF_036934945.1 of Oncorhynchus masou masou. NCBI lineage: Eukaryota > Metazoa > Chordata > Actinopteri > Salmoniformes > Salmonidae > Oncorhynchus > Oncorhynchus masou. Next base: position 17,463,044 of record NC_088221.1, on the reverse strand, counting down.
GACAGGAACAAGGACACTAAGGACAATCACCCACGAAACACACAAAGAATATGGCTGCCTAAATATGGTTCCCAATCAGAGACAACGATAATCACCTGACTCTGATTGAGAACCGCCTCAGGCAGCCATAGACTAACGCTAGACATCCCACAAAACCCCAAGACAAAAACACACCACAATAACCCATGTCACACCCTGGCCTGACCGAATAAATGAAGAATAAACATAATATATTTCGACCAGGTCGTGACAATAAGGTTATAAGTAACAAGAAAATTTCCCAGGACATAGACATATCTGACATTGGCAGAACGCTTAAATTCTTGTTAATCTAACTGCACTGTCCAATTTACAGTAGCTATTACAGTGAAAGAATACCATGCTATTGTTTGAGGAGAGTGCACAGTTATGAACATGAAAGTTATTAATAAACTAATTAGGCACATTTGGGCAGTCTTGATACAACATTTTGAACAGAAATGTAATGGTTCATTGGATCAGTCTGAAACTTTGCACATACACTGCTGCCATCTAGTGGCCAAAATCTAAACTGTAGTTGGCTGGAATAATACATTATGGCCTTTCCCTTGCATTTCAAAGATGATGGTACAAAAAAAATCAAAAAACGTGTGGTTTTTTTCTTTGTATTATCTTTTCCCAGATCTAATGTGTTATATTCTCCTACATTCCGTTCACATTTCCACAAACTTCAAAGTGTTTCCTTTCAAATGGGACCAATAATATGCATATCCTTGCTTCAGGGCCTGAGCTACAGGCAGTTAGATTTGGGTATGTCATTTTAGGGGAAAATTGGAAAAAAAAGGTTCCGATCCTTAAGAAACTCAGTAAGAATTCTTTCTCTACCACCTCTGAGAAACTGCTAACAGTTAAAAACGTATTATATGTTAATTGGAAGACAACAACCTGTAAGGTGTATTGGTGCCACTTACTGTACTGGGTAGTGAACGGGAAAATAAAACATCTATTGAGGGGAAAGGGTGAAAAAAAGACATCATACAAAATACAAAAATAGACACATAAACAAACTAAACCCATCCCAGTCCTTCAGTCACAATCCAAAACACTTCCCTACACAGGCTCAGGGGCCTGTGAGGGTGGAACAGTAGTTGACAGGATTCCTTGCAAGGCCTCAGCTGTGAAATCACAGCTGAGAACTGCTAGCTTACTTGCAAGCACAACAAGTCAACAACTTTGGGTAGTCACTAGTTCCCACATACACAATGTCCAAATTGGTTATAATTGTAAAAATGTAACAAAAAACATTTAAGGTTAGGGTTAGGCATAAGGTTAGCAGTGTAGTTGAGGTTCGGGTTAAGGTTAGGGTTAGGTTTAAAATATGATTTAAAGAAGATACATTGTAGAAATATGAGGGGGTTTAACCATAATTATGACTTTCTGGCTATGCTAACTAGTGATGACCAAATGTATATATTGATGGTTCAGAGTACGCCTCCAGTCTTCTGATCTGACCAGGTGGTGGATCATAGCTCAATAACCCAGCATCAACAACCCAATTTAAAGAAACAATGGGTTGTTTGTGTCTCAAAAATAACCAAGCGTATTTTTGTACAATATTTCCCCATATCGGGTTGTTTTTAACCAAGCATGTCTTAGAGTGTAGGGTCATGCACTACCCATAAAGTATATTTAGAACTTTTATTAGTCAGAAACATCAACTACTGTCAAATATTTCATACCATCAAAAATGAGAAAATTACTGTGATATATTTTTGCCATATCTTCCAGTCTTAACTTATGCATACATACATACACCTACACACGCACGCACGCACGTACACACACACACACACACACACACACACACACACACACACACACACACACACACACACACACACACACACACACACACCATTGTGTCACTCTCCCATGATGTCCTCCAGTCTCTCCCACAGATAGGTTCCCGGTACTCAGGTCTACCACTCTACAGTGTCTCTCCATCAGGCAGTAGCCGTGAGTTGCGTACAGAAATAGAATCCATAGAAAAGTGCTTGGAACTTCTAACCCTGGCAAACTTGAATGGGGAGGCCCATTCTATGGATTATATTTCTATGGGGCTGCCACCTTCCCAGCAATACATTAACTCTCATTACCGCTCCAGTGAAGCGCCTGGCGTTTAGGAAGACAAATCTCCCTCCCTGCAGCCCTCCAAGGCTCCAATCTGAAATAAAGACCATTATTCCCCAAATATATCATCCCCCAAACCTAACTATTAGGGCTTTACGTGAAGGGTAATATTGTCTGGGCATTTTAATGTGAGAATTACAACTTCATTAAAACCTCCGCAGGAGTAAAAAGGAGATAGGTTGGAGAGGGGTTTGTGCTTCTTTCAAGTACCCCTCTTCAGAGAGTCTGTAGACAAATTGAATTGCGCCCCTCGGAAAGCCAACCACTACTCCATGTTGATTGATGTTGTCTGAGTATGTGAGAGAGGAAGAGCTCAATTAAGTGTGTGTGTGTTGGGTGTGTGTGTGTGTAATTGAGTTAAACGTCTCCCCAAGCCCGGATTGTATTAGAGGCAGATAGAAGCCGGGTGAGTGTGTGTGTCCTCATATTCCCTTGTGTGAGTGGACAGTGGCTGTTATGGTTGTGCTTCTCTCTGCATATGTGTTTTTGTGTTTGTGTGTGTGTGTGTGCGTGCGTGCCTGCGTTTGTGTGTACATCTGTGTATATGGGCCAGCTGTCCCATTGAGGAGCTCAGTGCCCCTCCAGTACCCTAGGGTGGCAGGCGCTGATCGGCTCATTTTCATGATGTAAGAGATGTACAGCCTCTGAGCCTCACGGCTCAAACTCATGATGTCATGATATTTTCGTCTGTACAACTTATGCACTCACCTCTTGAGTGTGTGACTTGTTCTGTATCAGTTTTTGTCCGTATCAACATAGTTAGAGTGTGTGTGTGTGTGTGTGTGTGTGTGTGTGTGTGTGTGTGTGTGTGTGTGTGTGTGTGTGTGTGTGTGTGTGTGTGTGTGTGTGTGTGTGTGTGTGTGTGTGTGTGTGTGTGTGTGTGTGTGTGTGTGTGAGAGAGAGCTATTTCACTTGATTTGGCAATGTAAACATATGTTTCCCATGCCAATAAACGCCCTTAAATTGAATTGAAATTGAATTGAGTGTGTGACAGTGTGTTTCTGTACTCGTCTGTTAGTTTAGCATGCATCCTCCGGCATCGCAGCATGTGTTAGTGAAAGGGACAACAGACCGTGGGCCCAGGGCCATTGTTCAGTCCAGATGTTTTGCCCAGCCACCAAGAGAGATACAGCCAGGGAGAGGCAGAGAAGCCAGGCCACAGGGCCATAAAGCCAGGCTGTGCATTTCTTGCGTGCCTGAGCCACATTTGCACTTGAATGGGCAAGGCAGTTAGGCCGAAGTGGAGAGTTGTGGGGCCCACTCAGCTGGTGGTCAGGCTTTCAGCTGGGACACCTTCTCTCCTCCTCCTCCTCCTCCTCCCCTATCCTCCTCTCCTCCCGTTGTTGGCAGGGACGTGTGAGGGAATGTAAAGGGCTTTTAAAATGGTAATGGAGGGCCATTTTCAAATTGCTGCAGCCCCAAAATGAAACGAGAGAGAGAAAGAGCATCTTACAGGCCCCCACTCGCCAATCCTTCACTGCAAGATTTAGAGGGCTCCTTCGGTCACCAAACACCTGCTCGGTGAAGCATATCACTCCATTTTTTTTATTTTTTTTATTTTTTTACTTTTATTTTACTAAGCAAGTCAGTTAAGAACAAATTCTTATTTTCAATGACGGCCTCGGAACGGTGGGTTAACTGCCTGTTCAGGGGCAGAACGACAGATTTGTACCTTGTCAGCTCGGGGATTTGAACTTGCAACCTTACTAGTCCAACGCTCTAACTACTAGGCTACCCTGTTCAGTAACACACAGCGAAACCTTTGATCTACTATAAGTGGACTTGGTTTATGCTGTAATTATTACAGGGATCGACTAGCTCCATTCATAAAAGCAAAACCCAAATGTGTTTATTTTATTTTCATTTCTGTGTTAGGAAAACTGCCTAATATGCCTCGTATGTGCACATACAAAGAAAGGGAGACACACACACACACACACACACACACGCACACACACACGCACACACACACACACACACACACACACACACACACACACACACACACACACACACACACACACACACACACACACACACACACACACACACACACACACACACACACACACACACAAGTGTGTTTATCTTATTCTAGGTCTAGAGTTCTGAATGGACCATTAACTCTATGTTCTCACTCAACACTGGACTATCAGCACCACGACCCTTTCAACAGACACACACACATAGCATGGCCATTACTCAGCTATAACACACATCAGACCCAGACTACATTACATTAGCCTAAGACATCAGCCGGCCCCATGTAATAGCTGAAGTCTTGACTTACATTACATTACTTTAAAATACTTCAAGAATGTTGGCGGCAAAAGGCTCCATACAGGGAAAAGTGTGTTCTAGTCCGGACTAGCATCAGTTAGCATATTATCTGAAGGATAATAGCTGAATAAGCATGGCACACGAGAACAGCAATGAGGTTTAAGTCAACAAAACAACATACTCACCACAATGCTAGAATGAGTATGTATACAATTCCCCATGGCGATTTCAGTTTGGGCAAAACAAATAGCCTAATGTCCACATAGACTGAAGATCAAACAAAATATAAAGTGATGTTGTTTACTTTAATTTCTTCCCTTTTGGTCAAAGAAACGCAACAATTACTATCTTTCTTTCTTTCCCCTTGGATGAATCCACATATCTAGATGATTCTAATGAAGGGTTTGGGAATTATTCAATGGAGGAGACTCTTTGACCTAGTTTTCTAAATGACAGTGGAACCAAGTCATTTCTTTTAATCACTAACATCTGGCCTGGGAGGCGAGTGTAAGCTAAGTGCTAACAAAATGGCTGCCTGTGTTTAAGGCCTGGGAGCCTAAAGACATGTCGGACCCTTCAGATTCTAGTGAAGTCTAGAGCACAGTAATCCACTTTTTATTATGGACAGCACACGCTGGCAGGCAGGGAAATGCCTCTTTAAGTCGACATGCACATACTTGCACTGGCACACACACACACACACACACACACACACACACACACACACACACACACACACACACACACACACACGGAAAGTGGGATAAGTTGAGCCAAAGGGTTTCTATAAATTAATAATTTCACCAAATATTTAGGAAGAGGTCATCATTTTATGGAGTCTGTGAAGGAAGAAATAACATGGAGGCACTACAGAGGGTAATGCGAACAGCCCAGTACATCACTGGGGCCAAGCTTCCTGCCACCCAGGACCTCTATACCAGGCGGTGTCAGAGGAAGGCCCTAAAAATGGTCAAAGTCTCCAGCCACCCTAGTCAGAGACTGTTCTCTCTGCTACTGCACAGCAAGCAGTACCGGAGTGCCAAGTCTAGGTCCAAGAGGCTTCTAAACAGTTTCTACCCCCAAGCCATAAGACTCCTGAACATCTAGTCAAATGGCTACGCAGACGATTTGCATTGTCCCCACACCCCTCCCCCTCTTTACACCACTGCTACCCTCTGTTGTCATCTATGCATATCACTTTAATAACTCTACCTACATGTACATACTACCTCAACTAACCGGTGCCCCTGCACATTGACTCTGTACTGGTACCCCCCTGTATATAGTCTCACTGTTGTTATTTTACTGCTGCGCTTTAATTACTTGTTATTTTTATCTCTTATTTTTATCCATATTTTTTTTAACTGCATTGTTGGTTAGGGTTGTAAGTAAGCATTTCACTGTAAGGTGTTGTATTTGGCACATGTCACTAATATAATAGTATTTGATTTGCTTTGATTACAAGTCTGTCCCGCAGCTCAATTTAAGCCATAATACACGGGGTTAGTTGTGCCAAGATATATTTTCAAAACTGTAATCTTCAGATGAATTCTGAATATTTCCTGGGATACACAACATCCTGAAATATATGTTGAGGTCTTTGTTAGAAAGAACACTATACTGAACGAAAATGTAAACACATGCAACAATTTCAAAGATTTAACTGAGTTACAGTTTATATAAGGAAATCAGTCCATTTAAATAAATTCATTAGGCCCCAATCTATGGATTTCACATGACTGGGCAGGGATGCAGTCACAGGCCCACCCACTGGTGAGCCAGGCCCAGCCAATCAGAATGAGTTTTCCCCACAAAAGGGCTTTATTATGGACAGAAACACTCCTCAGCAGCCCCCTCCCCACCCTTCTCCCACCTCCCCTCAGATGATCCCGCAGGTGAAGAAGCCGGATGTGGAGATCCTGGGCTGACATTACACGTGGTCTGCGGTTGTGAGGCCGGTTGGATGCACTGCCAAATTCTCTAAAACGGTGTTAGAGGCAGCTTATTGTAGAGAAATTAACATTACATTCTCTGGCAACAGCTCTGGTGGACATTCCTGCAGTCAGCATGCCAATTGCGCGCTCCCTCAAAACTTGAGACATCTGTAGCATTGTGTTGTGTGACAAAACTGCACATTTTAGATTGGCCTTTTATTGTCCACCAAAGTGTAATAATTATAATAATTAATAATAATAGTAATAATAATAACTAATGATTATGCTGTCTAATCAGCTTCTTCATATGCTATACTTGTCAAGTGGATGGATCAGATTGGCAAAGGAGAAATGCTCACTATCAGGGATGTAGAGGAATTTTCGCACAAAATTTGAAAGAAATAAGCTTTTTGTGCGCATGCAAAATTCCGGGTCCTTTTATATCAGCTCATATCAACTCACGGTTCCAAATAAATGACATTATTACGTGTTCCACCACCCATGTTATTTACATGATTACATGTCCATGTGGGCTCTGCTATGTCGGTAAAACCTCTCGTTCTCTCAAACAGAGAATCAGTGAACACAAAAATGACATTTCTACCTTTAGATTTTGTGGCATAGAGAACGTAGAGATATCAGACAGGGGAGGTTATAGAAAGGATACTCTGAGTAAAAGAGAATGTTTTGGGATTATTTCCTAAAGGACTTATTGATGAATTGCCTATGTATGTTATGTTGTGAATTTGAACATGAATTATGTGCCAATTTAAGATTACTCTGTTTTTTGTACGATGTCCACAAGGACTGACGAAAACTTGTTGTGGTTATACAGACTTGTTTCATACGTCTTATTTCTATACTTTTGTAGTTTTTGTGAGATGCATGTTGTTATATTTGGTAGCACTTATTTGTTTTTCCTTTGCCTCCAACCCCTTTCGGCGGATGTGGGTGTGTCTAGGTCTACATAATGGGTGCTAGTTTTAAAAACTCACAAAAGCTCTGACGAAGACCCGTGAGGCCGATACGTAAGCTTATTACATATCAGTGACACTACCAAGAGCAGTGTCCTTTTCCCTTCATATCAGCTCATGAATCATGGGACCAACACTTTACGTTTTGAGTTTCTATTTTTGTTCTGTGTATATTTCCCTTGAAGGAGTGATGCTGAATGTAAAAAACGTCTCAACTTACCCCACTCCCCTCTAATGAATATTTTATGGTAGTTCTAAAAATAAAAAAAACCCCGTCTTATTCAAACTTATCGATGGAAATAATGAGCTATGTTTGTCATGTAACATGTCATTATTTCAGACCGCCCAAAACAAGCTTCTTCACCAGTTCACTCTTCCAAAGAGTAACTTCCAAAGAGTAACCATACATTCTCCCTCCATTAAACGCTCCGAGCAGGAAAGCTGCATTTCAGAAGACATTAACCTTGATTTCAGTGTAATCCAGGGCCGTGTCTGTAATTGCACCCTAGAGCCCATAGGAGGTCTGGTCAAAAGTAATGCCAATTCAGACACAGCCCATGAGAAAGAAAGCTGAGTGAACCGCGTGGCCCATTCCTCTGTACAGAAACGTATCTATCTGTATATACCCGGGTCTGTCAGACTGGGCCTCACTGGACTGCTTCAACCTGATGTCTGCTTAGACATGTAGTCCATCAACCGTACGACCCCACCCTTTACAACACACACCAGCGCTTTACACAGACTTGAACTAATCTGGCTCGTTTATCAGTGGAGGAGAAAACAGAGCAGCGAACGTAAGTCTTTCCAAAGTGATTTGTAGCAATATTGTTTTAATCATAAATCAGGTGGGCTCGGTTTGACAACACGAGCTGCGCACACGCATGCATGCACACACACACACTCGCGCGCACACACACAAACACTCATAAACAAAGAAGTTCCATCATTTGTAAAACTCAGCACTTCTGGAGAAGGGGGTGTTTTTGGTGGACTAGGGTACCTTTGCTGAAGCAGCGATATCCCCCTGTAATTTAAAAACAACAGACTGGCGGCCCTGTTAGCCAGACGAGGATCACCAAGTAAAACAAATGCTTCATCCCTGGTCCACGGCTATCCAAACAGCCATTAGCATTTCCGCAGTGGTAATCACTTGCGTTGAAAAAAGACAGAGGAAGAGCTTGCGGCTCGCTTCCCACACATTGCTATAAAGTGGGCTTAGGTTAGGCCTGCCACTCATTCAGCTCATTGAGGCACGCATGCTCACACACACAAGCACGCACACTCTCACACACACAAGCACGCACGCACGCACGCACACATGAACAACACACACACACACATGCTGACTCTCTGGAATCTGTGCCTCCATGGTCCGGATTGTTCCCAGGGGCTGGTGTTCTGGTGTTGCCGGGCAGTTCTGACTGTTAACAAAACAATTAAGTCACCATCATTTCTCTGGAGGAGGAAAGACAGGAAAGGGAAATGACCAGTGAAAAGGTACTGGGGAGACAGGATTACAATGAAACAATGGAAACTTCTAAGAAATCTTATTTGTCATTCCAATGTAGGTGTTATATATCAAGCCAAAATATTAGCTACCTTTTAGTATGATCTAACATCCCATAGGCCTATTGAGGAGATATGCCTGCAGTTACTTTGAGAATACTTTTGGTGGCGCTGTTGTGTAGAAAGGTACTGGCCCAATCAACAGTTATTTTCCCAATCTGCTGCAATGAAAAAATAAGAAACATAAGATTGCTTTATAAGCAACAATGCCACATATTTTACATAATTATGAGTTTTCTCAATAAAAAAAATCTTAATCTCTTAATATCAAACATGAATTTTGATTTGATTTGATTACCTTAGACATTTTTTAAACCTCAGCAGTGGTCGAATTACACTCAAAAAAAAAAAAGACCACTGGTACTGCTTATAGTCGTATCACTCATATTCTTGTCTTTCAGTCTATGTTGTTTTAAGGAAGCATTTACAACCTAGAATACCGAGACGTTTGTGGATTGGGATCCATTCAGGAAGATTTGATATCTCAAGCAGAGTGTCAAATCACACACCCAATATAGACCCCATATAAACTTCCACAGAGGGACTCTGCTATCCTTTTATCCGTCACCTGGTCTTTGAACTGTTCATTGATAATTGTGTCAACATCTCACAAATGGCCAGGAGGCTGCCAGACCATCTGTGATTGATTAGAATATGGATAACATCTAACGTATGTGTTTATGTGTGTGTATGTGTGTGTGTGTGTGTGTGTGTGTGTGTGTGTGTGTGTGTGTGTGTGTGTGTGTGTGTGTGTGTGTGTGTGTGTGTGTGTGTGTGTGTGTGTGTGTGTGTGTGTGTGTGTGTGTGGTTCAGTCTCATTTATTATTTTAGTTATATCATGGCAACAGATGAAAACATTCCAGCGTTGCAGTAGAGTACATTTAAGAAGAACAAAACCTGAAACATTCAAGCTTTACAGTATAGTACATTTAATAATCAATCAAATCAAACTTTATTTGTCACATGCGTCTAGACCTTACCGTGAAATGCTTTCTTACATGCCCTTAACCAACAGTGCAGTTCAAGAAGAATTAAGAAAATATTTACCGAATAAACTAAAGTAATATAATAAACAGCGAGTGGCAGCAGTGTACAAAACAAATGGAGTTGGGGGGGTGTCAATGTAAATAGTCCGGTGGCCCTTTGATTAATTGTTAAGGAGTCTTATGGCTTGGGGGTAGAAGCAGTTCAGGAGCCTTTTGGTCCAGGACTTGGCGCTCCGGTACCTCTTTCCGTGCGGTAGCAGAGAAAACAAATCAAATCAAATCGATATTATTTATATAGCCCTTCGTACATCAGCTGATATCTCAAAGTGCTGTACAGAAACCCAGCCTAAAACCCCAAACAGCAAGCAACGCAGGTGTTGAAGCACGTTGGCTAGGAAAAACTCCCTAGAAAGGCCAAAACCTAGGAAGAAACCTGGAGAGGAACCAGGCTATGAGGGGTGGCCAGTCTTCTTCTGGCAGTGCCGGGTGGAGATTATAACAGAACATGGTCAAGATGTTCAAATGTTCATAAATGACCAGCATGGTCAAATAATAGGTCTGGGACAGGTAGCACGTACGATGAACAGGTCTTGGATTCCATAGCAGCAGCACGACCAGGTGGACTGGGACAGGAAGGAGTCATCATGCCAGGTAGACCTGAGGCATTGTCCTAGGGCTCAGGTCCTCCGAGAGAAAGAAAGAAAGAGAGAAAGAGAGAATTAGAGAGAGTATAGCACCGGACAGGGCCAATTAGGAAGGATATAAATCCACCCACTTTGCCAAAGCACAGCCCCCACACCACTAGAGGGATATCTTCAACCACCAACTTACCATCCTGAGACAAGGCCGAGTATAGCCCACAAAGATCTCCGCCACGGCACAACCCAAGGGGGGGTTGTGACAAATGTTTTGGGCTCTCCTCTGAGAGGTTGTTGTTCTGGCACCACACTGCAAGTTCTCTGACCTCCTCCCTATAGGCTCATTGTTGCCGGTGATCATGCTTACCACTGTTATGTCGTCAGCAAACTTAATGATGGTGTTGTTGCCTACCCTTACCACCTGGGGGCGGCCCGTCAGGAAGTCCAGGATCCAGTTGCAGAGGAAGGTATTTAGTCCCAGGGTCCTTAGCTTAGTAATGAGCTTCGTGGGCTCTACGGTGTTGTACACTGCAGTCAATGAATAGCATTCTCACATAGGTGTTCCTTTTGTCCAGGTGGGAAAGGGCAGTGTGGAGTGTGATTGAGATTGCGTAATCTGTGGAGCTTTTGGGGCGGTATGCGAATTGGAGTGGGTCTAGGGTATCCTGGAGGATGGTGTTGATGTGAGTCATGACCAGCCTTTCAAATAACTTCATGGCTACCAACGTGAGTGCTACGGGGCAGTAATCATTTAGGCAGGTTACCTTTGTTTCCTTTGCACAGGGACTATGGTGGTCAGCTTGAAACATGTAGGTATTATAGACTTGGTCAGGGAGAGGTTGAAAATGTCAATGAATACACTTGCCAGTTGATCCGCGTATGCTTTCAGTACACGTCCTGGTAATCCATCTGGCCCTGCGGCTTAGCTCACATCTGCTACCGAGAGCATTATCACACAGTCGTCCAGAACAGCTGGTGCTCTTGTGCATGCTTCAGTGTTGCTGGCCTCAAAGCGAGCATAAAAGGCATACAGCTCATCTGGTAGGCTCTCTTCACTGTGCAACTCGCGTCTGGGTTTCCCTTGGTAGTCGGTAATAGTTTTAAAACCCTGCCACATCTGACAAGTGTCAGAGCCAGTGTAGTAGGATTCAATCTTAATCCTGTATTGACACTTTGCTTGTTTGATGGTTCGTCTGAGGGCATAGTGGGATTTCTTAAGCGACAGCTCTAGCCTTTAGCTCGATACTGATGTTGCCTGTAATCCATGGCTTCTGGTTGGGATATGTACGTATGGTCACTGTGGGG
>NC_088221.1:17388692-17446192 GCF_036934945.1 Oncorhynchus masou masou | reverse complement strand
GTGTGTGCAAATGAGGTAGGATAACGGAGGTAAGGCAATAAATAGGCAATAGTGGTGAAATAATTACAGTATAGCAATTAAACACTGGAGTGATAGATGTGCAGAAGATGAGTGTACAAATAGAGATACTGGGGTGCAAAGGAGCAAAATGAATCAAATAGATAACAGTATGGGGATGAGGTAGTTGGATGGGCTAGGTGGGCTGTACAGGTGCACTGATCTGTGAGCTGCTCTGACAGCTGGTGCTTAAAGCTAGTGAGGGAGATATGAGTCTCCAGCTTCAGTGATTTTTGCAGTTCGTTCCAGTCATTGACAGCAGAGAACTGGAAGGAAAGGCGGCCAAAGGAGAAATTGGCTTTGGGGGTGACCAGTGAAATATACCTGCTGGAGTGTGTGCTACGGGTGGGTGCTGATATGGTGACCAGTGAACTGAGATAAGGCGGGGCTTTACATAGTAAAGACTTATAGATGACCTGGAGCCAGTGGGTTTGGCGACGAATATGAAGCGAGGGCCAGCCAATGAGAGCATACAGGTCGCAATGGTGGGTAGTGTATGGGGCTTTGGTGACAAAACGGATGGCACTGTGATAGACTGCATCCAATTAGCTGAGTAGAGTGTTGGAGACTATTTTGTAAATGACGTCGCCAAAGTCAAGGATCGGTAGGATAGTCAGTTTTACAAGGGTATGTTTGGCAGCATGAGTGAAGAATGCTGTGTTGCAAAATAGGAAGCTGATTCTTGATTTAATTTTGGATTGGAGATGCTTAATGTGAGTCTGGAAGGGGAGTTTACAGTCTAACCAGACACCTAGGTATTTGTAGTTGTCCACATATGCTATGTCAGAACCGTCCAGAGTAGTGATGCTGGGCAGGCGGGCAGGTGTGGGCAGCGATCGGTTGAAGAGCATGCCTTTAGTTTTACTTGCATTTAAGAGCACGAAAGGCCACGGAAGGAGAGTTGTATGGTATTGAAGCTCGTCTGGAGGTTAGTTAACACAGTGTCCAAAGAAGGGCCAGAAGTATACAGAATGGTGTTGTCTGCGTAGAGGTGGATCAGAGAATCACCAGCAGCAAGAGTGACGTCATTGATATATACAGAGAAAAGAGTCGGACCGAGGATTGAACCCTGTGGCACCCCCATAGAGAATGCCAGAGGTCCGGACAACAGGCCCTCCGATTTGACACACTGAACTCTATCTGAGAAGTAGTTGGTGAACCAGGCGAGGCAGTCATTTGAGAAACCAAGGCTGTTGAGTCTGCCGATAACAATGTGGTGATTGACAGAGTCGAAAGCCATGGCCAGGTCGATGAATACAGCTGCACAGTATTGTCTCTTATTGATGGCGGTTATGATATTGTTTAGGACCTAGAGCGTGGCTGAGGTGCACCCATGACCAGCTCGGAAACCAGATTGCATAGCGGAGAAAGTACGGTAGGATTCTAAATGGTCGGTGATCTGTTTGTTAACTTGGCTTTCGATGACCTTTTAAAGGCAGGGTAGGATAGATATAGGTCTGTAGCAGTTTGGGTCTAGAGTGTCTCCCCCTTTGAAGAGGGGGATGATCTTTGGGGATCTCAGACGATACGATAGAGAGGTTGAACAGGCTAGTCATAGGGGTTGCAACAATTTCGGATGATAATTTTAGAAAGAGAGGGTCCAGATTGTCTAGCCCGGCTGATTTGTAGGGGTCCAGATTTTGCAGCTCTTTCAGAACATCAGTTATCTGAATTGGGGGAGGCTTGGGGAAGTTGCTGTGGGGGTTGCAGGGCTGTTGACTGGAGTAGGGGTAGCCAGGTGGAAAGCATGGCCAGCCGTAGAAAAATGCTTTTTGAAATTCTCAATTATCGTGGATTTATCAGTTTTGAATGTTTTGAATCAAAAAAGTCAATGAGGAGACAAACATGCAATACATTCAAAAGACGAGATAACAGAGTCAACCCTCCGTTTTTATATTTCTACAGTGTGATTTCCATAATGGTACTTTTTGGAAGCTGAAATCCACCTTTGTGAATATGCCCAGAAGTGCAGCATTCTCTGAGGTATCAACCTGATCTGCAGTGCTTTGGTGGTCTGTACAGTGTGGGAGTTTTAACAACAGAAGTTGAACAGATGGAATATGTGTGCTTGAGTTGGCGTGTGTGTGTGTACCTTGGCAAAAGCGAGTGTACAGAAAGGCCTTTAAATCTGTGCGTGTATGTCAGTTCATAGTTGAATGTGTGTGTGTGTGTGTGTGTGTGTGTGTGTGTGTGTGTGTGTGTGTGTGTGTGTGTGTGCTGCAACGTACGCGTGCCTCGGGCCATGGCTGCAGTGTGTCGGCCCCACCTGGGCTTTGAACTGGTGACCCTTGGTGTCAGGGGTTGGAGCCCAGAGGGTCTATTGCCACCCCCTCAAATCCGCCAAGGCCGGACTAGCCCTCCTCCAGCTCCCTCTCCTCCTTTGATTGAGACAGGAACCCAAGCTTTTATCATGGCCTGGTTCCCATTCCTCTTATATCCTGTGACGGCACACGCAGTGTGTGGTACAACTCAGATTCTGTGGGAGGACAGGGCTCTTGCCTTAGAGACACACACTCACGCAAATGGCGCGCACACACACCACACACACACACACACACACACACACACACACACACACACACACACACACAGGCATGCGCACACACCCACAAGAATGCATGCATACGCGCATACCTACAGGCATAGACACACACAAGTTTGTGTGCCCACACGCATGCACGCACGCAGGAGAGGGGAGGGGGGAGATTGCTCTGATCTCAAGATTTCGAGATCTGGACGTGCATCAAAGCAGCGGAAAACAAAAATGAACACAAAGAGAAAATCTCTCTCTCCTCCATGCCAATAAAAGGTGAAATAGAAAACATTTGCTGCAGTGTCCCCTAGCTATTTGGAACTGTTGATCTGCAACATGCATGGCTTAATTCTGACATACATTAATCTAATGCATCTTTCCCTTTGTCTCTCTTCTCCTCTGCCAAGTTGAAGACGTGACACCTACCCTCTCTCTCAGGGAGGGGGTTAACCTCCCACAATGCTGTTCTCTACATTGGGGGCACAGGAAGCACAGGATTGGGCGTAACCCCTCAGCTCAGGGATGGACAGTGGTGTTTGTATTATTTTTCCCAGAGGGTGCTATATTTGTGGCTATTGTTTCGAGCTGGGAGCTCCCTTGCCTGTCTCTGTGTGTGTTTGAGAGTGTGTGTTAGTCTGTGTCTGTGTCTGTGTATGTGTCGCCCTGTCTCTCTCTGGCTGGACTCTGTCCAGTAATGAAAATAACATCTTGACCAGAGGATGACTTCAGAGATGACAGCAGCGTATTTTATTTTCTTTCTCTTTTTTTTCTCCTGGTGTGTCCAGATTCCCACCATGGGTCACAGAATAAAATTGTAAACAAAAACAGCCAGGCAAAACAATGACTGGGAAGGTGTGTGTGTCTACAAGTGTGTGTGTGTCTAAGAGTGTGTGTCTGTTTCTGTGTGTGTGTGTGTGTGTGTGTGTGTGTGTGTGTGTGTGTGTGTGTGTGTGTGTGTGTGTGTGTGTGTGTGTGTGTGTGTGTGTGTGTGTGTGTGTGTGTGTCTAAGAGTGTGTGTCTGTTTCTGTGTGTGTGTGTGTGTGTGTGTGTGTGTGTGTGTGTGTGTGTGTGTGTGTGTGTGTGTGTGTGTGTGTGTGTGTGTGTGTGTGTGTGTGTGTGTGTGTGTGTGTGTTTCTTAAGGATGGTAAAACAAGGAAAATTCGGAAGAGTGGGGGACAGTTTGACGGTCCCCACAAGGAAAAATGCTATTTTAGGCTTAGGGTTTAAGTTTAGGATCAGGATTTCAATTAGAGTTAGGGTTAGGGGTTTGGTTAGGGAAAGGTTTTAGGGTTAGGGGTAGGGGTAGGGTTAGGGTTAGAATTTAGGGTTAGGCATAGTTTTAGGATTAGGGTTAGGCGTTTGGGGACAAGGTTAGGTTTAGGGTTAGGGTTATGGCTAGGTTAAGGGTTAGGGTTAGATTTAGGGTTAGGGTTTAGGAAAAATTGGATTTTGGATGGGAATCAATTATTTGGTCCCCACAAGGATAGCAATGCAGAACTGTGTGTGTGTGTGGGTGTATGTGGGTGTGTGTTGGTGTGTCTCTGCTTCTGTGTATGTGCCCCTGTTTGTTTGTCTATGCAGGGTATGTATCTCAGCCCATGTGCAAGTCTTTCCAAAGTGTATATATCTAGCGTATGTGATATAGGTGTGTGCATATCTTAGTCCTAGATCTTCACCTCTAGGTGCACATACTGTATGTGTGAGCAGATGTAGCATCAATACAAGTATGATCCTCACCTACAAAGTCTACACTTGGACATACCCTATGACATACAGTATAGTATTATCTACGGTCCGGAGTCCCCGGCAGCGATCCACGGTCCGGTTCCTCCAGTGACTATCCACGGTCCAGTTCCTCCGGCGACGATCCACGGTCCGGTTCCTCCAGTGACGATCCACGGTCCGGTTCCTCCAGTGACTATCCACGGTCCAGCTCCTCTGGCGACGATCCATGGTCCGGTTCCTCCAGTGACGATCCACGGTCCGGTTCCTCCAGTGACGATCCACGGTCCAGTTCCTCCGGCGACGATCCACGGTCCGGTTCCTCCAGTGACTATCCACGGTCCAGTTTCTCCAGTGACTATCCACGGTCCGGTTCCTCCAGTGACTATCCACGGTCCAGTTCCTCCGGCGACGATCCACGGTCCGGTTCCTCCAGTGACGATCCACGGTCCAGTTCCTCCGGCGACGATCCACGGTCCGGTTCCTCCAGTGACTATCCACGGTCCAGTTCCTCCAGTGACTATCCATGGTCCAGTTCCTCCAGTGACGATTCACGGTCCAGTTGCTCCAGTGACTATCCACGGTCCAGTTCCTCCGGTGACGATCCACGGTCCGGTTCCACTGCGCCTTGGTCCATTTATTCCAGCGATCGTGACACTTGTAGGATGGAGGAGAGAAGCTTTAACTTGGTCATCAGATAACCTAAAGCTTCCATCACAGTCCATCTGGGCCCTTAACCAGCACTCGTTGTGAGAAACACAAAGAGTGGGAGGGACAAAGACATGGAGGTAGGTTGAAGGGGGAATAGGAAAAGAGAGTGAATGATGCTGATACAATGGGAGAGGAAGGTTTGTTAGGAAAATAAATAAAGAGACAGCGATATTAAGAGGAGGAAAAGACTGGGGTCCTGTGTGGCTCAGTCGGTAGAGCATGGCGCTTGCCAAGCGTCGTGGGTTCGATTCCCGCTGGGACCACCCATATGTAAAAGTAGTGGCCCCAGCCAACTTGTAAGTCGCTTTGGACAAAAGCGTCTGCTAAATGGGATATATTATTATATTAAGACAATGGAAGACAAATAAACAACGAAAACGGGGGATAGAAGCTGTGGAGTCAGAGAATGCAGAGAAAGAGACGGAGGATAAGAGAGGGTTGGGTAGTCCTTTAGGTGCTTTTTGGCAAACTCCAACCGCGCTGTCATGTGCATTTTACTGAGGAGGGGCTTCCATCTGGCCACTCTACCATAAAGGCCTGATTTGGGAGTGCTGCAGAGATGGTTGTCCTTCTGGAAGGTTCTCCCATCTCCACAGAGTAACTCTGGAGCTCTGTCAGAGTGAGCATTGGGTTCTTGGTCACCTCCCTGACCAATGACCTTCTCCCCCGATTGCTCAGTTTTGCTGGGTGGCCAGCTCTGGGAAAAGTCTTGGTGGTTCCAAACTTCTTCCATTTAAGAATGATGGTGGCCACTGTGTTCTTGGGGTCCTACCCTTCACCAGATCTGTGCCTCAACACAGTCCTGTCTCGGAGCTCTACGGACAATTCTTTCGACCTCATGGCTTGGTTTTTCGCTCTGACATGCACTGTCAACTGTGGGACCTTATATAGGCCGGTGTGTGTCTTTTTAAATCACGTCCAATCAATTGAATTTACCACATGTGGACTCCAATCTAGACATAGAAACATCTCATGGATGATCAATGGAAAGAGGAAGCACCTGAACTCATTTTCGAGTCTCATAGCAAAGGGTCTGAATTGTTATGGAAATATGGCATTTCTGATATTTATTTTAATAAATTTGCAAACATTTCTAAAAACCAGCTTTGTCATTATGGAGCATAGTGTGTAGAATGATGACGATTTAAAAAAAATTTTTTTTGAATAAAGCTGTAACGTAACAAAATGTGTAAAAGGGGAAGGGGTCTGAATACTTTCCGAATGCACAGTAGACACATTTAGACTCCTTGATGGTGGCAGTAATGTAATTACTTGTTTTGTAATTAAAGTTGGAAATTCAAACATTGCAGATTGCAAAATACATGTTTGATACAACAGCATACTAATCAGAAACCAATTCTATATATTTTGTTGATATACAACTGTACTGTTCAGCCTACACTGTAAAACAAAATCCACTCATGTTTACATTAAATTACTGGCTGCACAGTAGCAAGTAGGTTGCTGTAAATGTACAGGTTTTTAGCTTCCAGAAATTCAGTATGATACTGTTTTCTGTGGGGCACCGTATTTCCACTAACGGGTGCAACAAATTAGCCTTCAAAATATGTTAATGAGCAGAGATTCTTTCCCCGCCCACAACATTTTGTTGGGTAGAACCCTTTGCAGAAGGTTCTACCGAAAAAAAAAAATTTCATCTTTGGAGGGTTGTTCCTAGAATCCTCCATGAGTGGTTCCACCAGACTTATCGGCCTTTAAAATGTAATTATTTATGACAATACCTTACACAGTATATCATAAAGCCTTTCTTTGATGTCCTACTGTAGTTATACCTTAACACAGTGTTGTTAGGAAACTCCTGGTTTACAGGCCACATCAGGCCAGAAAGTCACATTACGCTGGCTTGCAAAGTGATGTGTAATTCCTATCAGAATCCAACCAGTGTTAGACTATCCAACAAGTGGAATTGTTAAGCACCCACAACCTGCATTCAGAATGACTGCCAGGATAGAGAAGCTTGAATACCGAGACTACCTCAATCATCTGGATCAACAATCTTAGTAATGGGTACAATAAATCTAATAACTAACAGATTGGATTAGTTTAGAAAACTGTATGTTATTTATCTTTGTCTAGCATAAAATGTATCAACCAATCAATGTATTCGCAAAAACACAGATATTACAGTAAAACAAACCATTCTGAAAATCTCCCTGCAATAGAGCTTGCTGGGAAATATTATATATGGTTCTATGTAGAACCCTTCTTGCCTTCCAAGAATCATTCTTGCCATCCAAAGAATGATCAAAGAACACTTTGTTCCAAAATGGTTCATAGGATGTTAAAGGTTCTACGTAAAACACTTTGCCTTGCAAAGAACCATTGTCTTCCAAAACACGGTTCTTCTGATAAAAAAAAACAGTTCTTGATAGAACCCTATCCCTCTGCAAAGAACCCTTTTTAAGAGTGTACCTTGGAAGCATTAGGCTCTCGGTCTGATATGCACTGTTGAACCCCTGAGTAAGCTCCACCCATTGCACTGGCGCGGTCGTAGCCTTGACCACGGCATTTGTTCACCCCTTACCTTCAATCAGTTAAATTATTTATTTTTCAAGGTTTGAGGCACTTTGATCAGTCACATTCTTGAATGTCAAGAAAAAAGAGACTTCCTAGTACATATGGAGTTTAAAAGGTTTATGCATGACTTTTTGGAGGGTTACTGTCAAGATGATTTATTCCATTAAAAAAAAATAAACATTGATTATGGGCGGACGGGTGGGGGCAGAGAGGTAGAGGGGTAGATAAACAGATGGACAATGAGAGATGGAGGAGAGAGGAAGGAGGCAGGAGACCCTGACCTCTGACCTCACACATAATGATTCAGTATGGTAGGAGAGGGAGAGGGACAGGGAGAGCGAGAAAGTGCGCGCGAGAGAGAGAGTGAGGGAGGGAGAGAAAGCATTGACACTAGCCCTAGGGTGTAATAAGGGGAGGTTGAGGTGATGAAGTTTCATCATCATCATCAGTGTTAGCCCCATAGCTAATCCCCAACAGACCAGACCGGCCCTCACTCAACTGTGTACTCTACATTTCACTGACCATACTGCTGTCTGCCTCATCTGGTCTGGCCATTTACTCACATTTACTCTCTCACTGGTCTACACACTAACCATAAGCCTAGCTCAAACCCTCACCCTGTTATATAACCCATGTTATATTATCATCATAAAGATGAGATACAGTATACTAGATATCTTTTATTTGACCGTTATTTAACTAGGCAAGTCAGTTAAGAACAAACTCTTATTTTCAATGACGGCCTAGGAACAGTGGGTTAACTGCCTTGTTCAGGGGCAGAACGACAGATTTTTACCTTGTCAGCTCAGAGATTTGATCGAGCCACCTTTCGGTTACTGACCCAACAAACTAACCACTAGGCTACCTGCCTCCCCCCGATTAGTTACTTATATGAATGCACTGTATTTCCATACATAAATAACAAAGCATATACTTTATCAAGAATGAAACTACTACTCCAAATACCACACTCTCATACTATAAACAACATCACTAGAGCCATGAGAGTATTGTGGTTAAAGCAGGACACTGACCTTTGAGAAAGCCCCAAACTGACAGGCTAGCTAAAATTAGCTCAGTGTTGTACTGCTGCAACAGAAAAGGTGGATGGTGTCACTGTGCATTAAACAGCAGCCTAGTGGACAGAGTAGCTAGCTGAGGCCCTATTGGACTGAGTAGAGCTAGCTTGCTGTATTTAGAGCTAGCTTGCTGTATTTAGAGCTAGCTTGCTGGATTTAGAACTAGCTTGCTGGATTTAGAGCTAGCTTGCTGTATTTAAAGCTAGCTTGCTGGATTTAGAACTAGCTTGCTGGATTTAGAGCTAGCTTGCTGGATTTAGAACTAGCTTGCTGGATTTAGAGCTAGCTTGCTGGATTTAGAACTAGCTTGCTGGATTTAGAGCTAGCCTGCTGGATTTAGAGCTAGCTTGCTGGGCTGAGTCTGTAGCCGGGTGGACTGAGAGCTAGCGAAGCAGAGCCCCTGCATTGTCCTCAATGTCACATTCAATCACATCACCTCTAAAAATGAGTCTTTTTTGTTATCACTCACCAGTTGTTTGGGATGTTGTGTCTCATGGTTGGTTGGCTGTCCCGGGGTGACTGCGGGACTCCACAGGTGTTTGTGTGTGTGTGTTGGCTCCAGTGTTTGTTTGTGTTCGTAGTCTTCTCCATCGTGCGCCAAGAGGTCTTAACAGGGACAGCAGTGGTGTGGCAGAGTAAAAACATGGCCACCCACCATGCCAGGGGTAATAAGGACAGCTATGTGTGCTCCTAGCAGACCTCGTACAGCTCAGGGCTTTACAATACAGGTCCCTCCTAAGTTGTGACAGTGGACTAGTCAACTCCATCAGCTCCACAGGCATTGGCCAAATCATTGCTGGGGGTGGAGGGGGATGGACTTCACCACTCAGAGGGTGCCTGTGTCAGTCGGGAAAGTAACTGTTGTGGGGGCTCTACTTGTTTTGTATCTACTTGACAGGAAATGGTTTCTTTGGTTTGATTTTAAACTGTGATAAATGTTCTGGAAGTTACTTGACAAATGGGAATTGGAAACATATTACCTGTCACACAGTCTCTTCCTCCCTTTGTCTATCTCTATCACTCTCGTCCTCTATATTTTTCTCTTGCACCACCGCTCCTCTCTCTTTCGTTACTGTCTCCACTCACCTTGGTCTGTCTAACGACTTAACCAGAGGGTCTTGAGCCTTGTTAATGTCTTACTGCTGCTGCAGGGTAAACACACTGACCTATCACCCTGTAAAGACCTCTGATCAGAGAGACATCAAGGGTCTGTGTGTGTGTGTGTGTGTCTGTTTGTGTGTGTGTGTGTGTGTGTGTGTGTGTGTGTGTGTGTGTGTGTGTGTGTGTGTGTGTGTGTGTGTGTGTGTGTGTGTGTGTGTGTGTGTGTGTGTGTGTGTGTGTGTGTGAGAGAGAGAGAGAGAGAGAGTGTATGTTTGTGTGAATGCGGGTGTGTGTGTGAGGTCACATAATGGATGATCCCAGTCTTCTGATCAGTCTTCCTCTCTGGACAGGGGATTGATCCCCCCCCTCAAACCTACACTACCATCCTTTATGATTGCTCCTCTCTCTATCCTCTATCTTCTCTCTATCCTAAGTCTATCCTCTCTCGATCCTCTCTCTATCCTCTCTCTATCCCTACATCTGTAGGTCATTAAAATTGTGCATGCAGAAGTCAGAGTTGATGAGCTTGCAGTAAAGCTAAACACAAACACAATCGGCAGCTGGGGTTATGATCATGTTCTTAGCTAGTGATTAAGTGCCATCGTTGATTAGTACGTTCATAAGTTCATATGATACTGTATGTTCAGGTCCACCCCCAAGGAGTTTAGAAGTAATTTGAGGCTTAATTATTGCAGGTCAGGAAGTGGAGGGGCTACTCTGCTCTACTCCACTCTCTCTGGCATATGCTCCAGTCAATCAAAGGCTGGTTTACAAATAAGGACACAAACAAACACTTCAACTCTAATAACTAACTCATATACGTTTTCAGGGTTAGTACTAATGTGTACCACCTCTCTGTCTGTGTGTCAAATCAAATCAAATTTTATTGGACATACACATGGTTAGCAGATGTTACCACGAGTGTAGCCAAATGCTTGTGCTTCTAGTTCCGACAGTGCAGCAATATCTAACATGCAATCTAACAATTCCACAACAACTACCCAATACACACAAATCTAAGTAAAGGAATGGAATAAGAATATATACATATAAATGTATGGATGAGCAATGACAGAGCGGCATAGGCAAGATGCAAAAGATGGTATAGAATACAGTATATATTGTACATATGAGATGAGTAATGCAAGATATGTAAACATTATTAAGGTGGCATTATTAAAGTGACAAGTGTTCCATTTATTAAAGTGGCCAATGATATTAAGTATGTATGTAGGCAGCAGCCTCTCTGTGCCAGTGATGGCTGTTTAACAGTCTGATGGCCTTGAGATAGAAGCTGTTTTTCAGTCTCTCGGTCCCAGCTTTGATGCACCTGTACTGACCTCGCCTTCTGGATGCTAGTGGGGTGGACAGGCAGTGGCTCGAGTGGTTGTTGTCCTTGATGATCTTTTTGGCCTTCCTGTGACATCGGTCTGCTGTAGGTGTCCGGAG
The DNA here is from genome assembly GCF_036934945.1 of Oncorhynchus masou masou. Classification (NCBI taxonomy): domain Eukaryota; kingdom Metazoa; phylum Chordata; class Actinopteri; order Salmoniformes; family Salmonidae; genus Oncorhynchus; species Oncorhynchus masou. The sequence continues at coordinate 17,435,002 of NC_088221.1, read as the reverse complement.
GGCGGGTAGTTTGCGTGCGCATGTTTGTGTGTGTGTGTGTGATTGACAGAGACGTATGGCAGTGTGACCAGTTACCTGTGGAGAAATGCCCCCCAATGACACGCGTGACTTACCACTGGACACCAGACACAGTCAGAACATAAAACTCCATCCACTGACCACAGAAACCCACTGTCACTATCTCTCTGGGGTACAGAAATAAAATATTCAGTCTATGAATAAGACTGAACCAAATTCCAGTTCCAATTCTAAATGTTTCTCTTTGAAAAGCATTGCTAGAGAATTGGAATTGACCCCACCACTGCTCTTAATAATATTCAATGAATATCTGAATCTATAAGGTGTAGAAACTGAATCTACTGGGGGCAGAAATATACAGAGCAGGTGGCCACTGTGAATAAGTCTGTCAGGTGTAGTGGTCGACTCTGTGTCACCTTGGCCAGATGGTCATGGTGCTGCCCACCTGCAAGGCTCCACAGCATGCCCAGGACCCTGGGGCCAATACATGTGTAGATTACTAATGATAAACTACAGTATGCTAATAACACAATGCAATGCTAATGTGAACAACAGAGAGCAGTGAAGTGATGGACGCACCGGTCTGGTCGGTGTGACTGTACAGTAGCAACAGTAATGATAGTTGTGTAATAGAGAATCTCCTCCTCTCTCTCTCTCTCTCTCTCTCTCGCTCTCTGATCTGGGAATCTCTTGTGTGGTAGCCTCTTTATTTAGCTTCTGGTGTATGTACTGAACAGGTTCTGCAGGGCGGCAGATAGTCTTTCTAGGAAAGGTTGTGGGAATATTAGACAGTGTATGCTTCCCCAGAGGAAGAGGTCAGACAGTCAGCCGACCTCAGAGAAAGGGGAAGGGTCAGTGAGGAGAAGGTCAACTCCAGGTCAACCACTGTGCTGCGTATATGATTACCTCTCCATAGAAGGGACAACTCTTCTTGTTTACGTGTTGGAAATTCCAAATTGTTTGCATTGTCAACTTACACACAGCACTGAGACACATACTTACCTCACCCGACATGCCACTAGGGGTCTTTTCACAGTTCCCAGGTCCAGAAATATTCAAGGAAATGTACAGTATCATACAGAGCCATGAGTGCATGGGATTCCCTTCCATCTCATGTAGTGCAAGTTAACAGCAAACCTGGTTTCAAAAAACAAATAAAGCAACACCTCATGTGACCTACTTGTTGTATGTACTGACATGTAGGTGTAACTGATAGATGCACACACACACACACACACACACACACACACACACACACACACGCACACACACACACACACTACATGTTGTTTATAAATGTATGTACTGTAAATTGTAAAGTATTTTGTCTGTAATGTATTTTTCGTTATATGTCGTACCCCAGAAAGACATTGGCGTCGGCTAATGGGGATCCTAATAAATCAAATCAAAACAAGGGTGCAGCTCTATGGTGTTTGTATGAAGAGAGGGGGGGGCAGGGGATGTAAACAATAAACACTGGTATGTTTGAGGTGAAGGAGTGTGTGTGAGGCTACAATCTGTGGATGTACGTGAAGGAGAGAGAGAGACATACCTAATTCACATAGGAATTGCGGTATTTTGCCTGAAAAAAGAATTGGGCAATGTTTATATGGTCCCCTTTCAAACAACCACATTTTTACCACATTCTTGTTGGCATTTGCCATTTATGTCACGATAGCTTGCTGCAACTGAGCTAGAGACATTTGACTTTGACCCGGTTGTTGTGGACGTTGTCATAGTAACCTGACACTGCTTTAATTCCTTCACATTCACAACAGTAAGTTAGCAGCTCACCATACTTGTAAATAATTTGTCTAAATATTTACCTTCTAATGTGTTAATTTTCCTGTTATAGTGAATAAAAACTTGGCTACAGTTCAACTCAAAATATTGTCAGATATGTTCTGGTAATTATAAGAGCTGGCTAGCCATCTAGATAGCTAGCTAACAAGCTAATGTTAGCAACAAACCAAAACATAGTCTCTAGAAAGTTGCTTTGAGTTGCCTGGCATGCTAGATTGACATATCATAAATTCATTTTGAAACAGAGGGGTTTTTTTGGTTCAAAAAATGCACGCGGCTGCTGCAATGTCATGCAGATAAGACTGACGTTTTTGAGTTCATATTTTTTTCAGAATGACAAGGACAAGTTTGATGTCTGACAGCAACAACAATAGCATGTTCACGATTTAGTGAGTGCCAAATCCAGTAAGATTAAAGGTGCCATTTAGACTGAGGGTTTGGCTGGAAATAAAAGTTAGCAGAAATAAAAGTACAGGCTTTGTCGAAGGCAATACCTTTCAGATAAAGAAAAGTTGGCAAAAAGTTGAAGGGATGCTAACAAGTTGGCCGGAAAACATCTTTGTTTGAAAGGTATAAAAGAGAGAGAGAAAGAAAAGAGGAAGTGTGTATGTTTGATGGACACACAGCAGCTGTCCTCTGCTCCTCATGCCTTTGCCACCTACAGAAAAGGTGTCTAAGGGCACAAAGGAAAGAGGAGGTCACACACACTCCAGAACATGGAAAATCTGATCATGACTCTATTTTGCTCCTCCCTTCCTACAGGCAGAAACTCAAACAGGAAGTACCCGTGCTAAGGACTGTTGAACGCTGGTCTGACCAATCGGAATCCACACTTCAAGATTGTTTTGATTATGCAGACTGGGATATGTTCCAGGTAGCCTCTATGAATAACATTTCCGAATAACTGATACAGTGTATAGGAGATATTGTACCCACTGTGACTATTTAAACCTACCATAACCAGAAACTGTGGATAAAACTGAAAGCTCGAACCATCGCATTTAAACATGGCAAGGTGACTGGGGATATGGCCGAATACAGTGACAGTGTAGTTATTCCCTCAGTAAGGCAATCAAACTATGGAAGCGTCCCACCTGGCCAACATCCGGTGAAATTGCAGAGCACGAGATTCCAACTACAGAATTATAAATATTTAACTTTCATAAAATCACAAATGTAATACATCAAAATAAAGATTAACTTCTTGTTAATCCAGCCGCTGTGTCAGATTTCAAAAAGGCTTTACGGCAAAAGCACACCATGCGATTATCTGAGGACAGCGCCCCGCATACAAAACCATGAAAAACATATTTCAACCTGGCAGGTGCAACACGAAAGTCAGAAATAGCAATATAATAAATGCCTTACCTTTGATGATCTTCTTCTGTTGGCACTCCAAAAGGTCCCAGTTACATCACAAATGGTCCTTTTGTTCGATAATGTCCTTCTTTATATCCATAAAAACTCAGTTTAGCTGGCACGCTTCAGTCAATAATCCACCCAGTTTCCCTCCATCAAAATGCATACAAAATTAATCCCAAACATTACTAATAAACTTTTCCAAACAAGTCAAACAACGTTTATAATCAATCCTTAGGTACCCTAATATGTAAATAAACAATCAAATTTAAGACGGAGAATTGTTATTGTCCTTACCGGAGAAAAATTCCATAGAACACGCTCTCATTCACGCGCTTGGAAACACTACAGCCAACATGGGAGCCACCTAGAAAAACTACAATTTCTGGCTAATTTTTCCCAAAACCAGCCTGAAACTCTTTCTAAAGACTGTTGACATCTAGTGGAAGCCCTAGGAACTGCAATCTGGGAGGACTTTAACAGCCATTGAAAATAGTGGTAGGCTGAATATTTTTTCATTTTGGGATGGTTTGTCCTCGGGGTTTCACCTGCCATATCAGTTTAGTTATACTCATAGACATTATTTTAACAGTTTTAGAAACTGTGCTTTCTATCCAAATCTACCAATTATATGTATATCCTAGCTTCTGGGCCTGAGTAACAGGCAGTTTACTTTGGGCAAACTTTTCATCCGGACGTGAAAATACTCCCCCCTACCCAAGAGAGGCTAATAAACAAAACAAGAAACACAAACAACACACAGACAGGAAACTGAAGCAGAAACAATAACACCCCGGGAAAGAAAACAAAGGGAGTGACATATATAGGGAAGGTAAACAGGGAGGTGATGGAGTCCAGGTGAGTCTGAAGATGCGCAGGTGCACGTAACAATGCTGACAGGTGTGCGCCATAACAAGCAGCCTGGTGACCTAGAGGCTGGAGAGGGAGCACACGTGACTCAAACAGGCAAAACATCAGTATAGAGACAAAGAATCGCAAATCAATGGCTCAGACATGAGACAAATGTGGCAAGGACTACAGACAATCACAAACTACAAAGGGAAAACCAGCCACGTCGCGGACACCGACATCTTGCTTCCGGACAATCTAAACACCTTCTTCGCCCGCTTTGAGGATAACACAGTGTCACCGATGCGGCCCTCTACCAAGGACTGTGGGCACACCTTCTCCGTGGCCGACGTGAGTAAGACATTTAAGCATATTAACCCTGCCGGCCCAGATGGCATCCCAAGCCGCATCCTCAGAGCATGCGCAGACCAGCTGGCTAGAGTGTTTACAGACATATTCCGTAAATATGTCCATCTCAGCCCCCTCCTGTAAAACAAAGGAGCTGATTGTGGACTTCAGGAAACAGCAGAGGGAGCACCCCCCTATCCACATCGACGGGACTGCAGTGGAGAAGGTGGAAAGCTTCAAGTTCCTCGGCGTACACATCACTGACAAACTGAAATAGTCCACCCACACAGTGTGCTGAAGAAGGCGCAACTGCGCATTGAAGGTTGAAGAAATTTGGCTTGGCACCTAAAACCCTCACAAACTTTTACAGATGCAAAATTGAGAGCATCCTATTGGGCTGTATCATCGCCTGGTATGGCAACTGCAACTGCACCACCCACAACCACAGGACTCTCCAGAGGGTGGTAGGGTCTGCCCAACGCATCATCAGGGGCAAACTACCTGCCCTCCATGACACCTGCAGCACCTGATGTCACAGGAAGGCCAAAAAGATCATCAAGGATAACAACTACCTGAATATTGTGTGTATTGTGTGAAATTGTTAGGTATTACTGCACTGTTGGAGCTAGAAACACAAGCATTTCACTACACCCGCAAAGAAATCTGCTAAACACGTGTATGTGACCAACAAAATCGTATTTTATTTTATTTGACCAAATAATTTCACATGGTGTGTTTTAACACTATTGCCCATGTTTGAACCACTGTCAATGCTGGACCTGGATATTCAATCAAACATTCATTTATCGATTGATTACCTAAAGTTAATACCCCCCCTTCTTTCATGAGGACTTAGTTACACTATATAAGCATTTTTGTGTCTGTGTCTATGAGGGGTGGGTGGGTAATCTTGACCATAGAGGGTGGGAGGTAAGGGGTGAGGGGTCAGGGGTGACAGTGCTAAGGTGCTACGTGTCACACAGGGGGTGTCGTAAGGGATTTTTAAGGGTGTCAAAAGGGCTGGCATGAGTTGTCAGAGGTGTTTTAAATCAGTCTAGAGGCACAGTGTCACGCCCCTCACTGCCATCAAAGGGCCTGTCAACCCGCCTTTACAGAGCATAACACTGAAGGGTGTGTGTGGGGGGGGATTACTTTATCCCTTGATTATTAAACTTTGTGCAAAGGTAGATATTTTGCTTCAAATACATGATCAGCTCCAACCTGAAAATCAAAACAGCCATTTGATTTGAAAACCCTTCAATATCACCCCATTTGGGTCTTGAGCTCCTCAGACTACTGGTTTTATACCACACCACTTTTCCTTCTGCCGACCAATTAACAATGTTTACAACCCCAGAGCAGGGGCGGTTTATGACTGGAGGTTTAGGGGTTTAAGTTCTGGGTCAGAGGTCAGCTAAGTTTAGTAGTACCCCTGAGAGGCGGGGACTCTTTTACTGTTTCATCAGAGAGGAGAAAAGCCACAACTAGTGCGGCTATCTCTTAACCTCCATATTGAATTGGGATTAAGGAAGGTCCATATAAACCTATTGTTTGGATAAAATAATGTGTCGTCTTTCATGTCCTGTATTAAGCTGCCCTCTGGGTCTCATAATACCAGGGTGCTGATCAGACCAGTGCTGGAGAGAGGGATAAGTTGGGAAGAAATCCATGTCAACCATAGCCAAATTGAGACTCCAGTATAGCTATACTAGGATTTTATCTATTTCACTAACCACTCTCATTCACTCCTCTACTATTAGATACAGAAGCTATCTCATCAGTCTATCTCCAACGCCTTTCCTAAGAGAGATGGGGGAGTACCAAATTGTCTGCCAATAAACTCTCTGTCCTTTCTCTGTACCCCTCACCTCTGTTCCTAGTTATCTCCAGATGGGGTTGATACTACCCCTTCCCTCCCTTCTCCTCTTCACGTTATCACAGTGATATCTGTGGAAGACAAACGAGTTTGGGCCCTGGCGGTGCATTCAGGGGTCAGCTCAGCTACTGTGGGGTGTCCCCAGGAACAGGCCAGACAAGGCTTCCATACATACCATCTCAGCCCACCTACGGTTAGCAGCACCCCCTGCAGCTCTGCTCTGCTAAGGGACTGAGGCTACTGTTTCGGCCTATGTCAGGGAGATGGATGAGGAGAGGAACACAGAGAAAGAGTCTCGTTTAAGGCACGTGACATCTAGATTGTGTCTGACACGTGCACACTCCCCCGTGCCCTGTGCGCAACCACTTCACTTACTTTCACTCTCATGTGCACATATGGACTCACAAACCACCATGGACTCACATGTCAAATACATTAGATTACCCCTGCCTCTTGAAAGTCCAATTATATTTGTCACGCACACATACGAACGTACACACACACTGTCGCACACACTCACAATGAGGGGCGAGGGGGATGACACCATACTGTGCCTTAGACAGATGAGGTGATGGATATGACGTATCAATCACACACTTCGGTTTACTCAGGACATCAGTCAAAGCACAAGACTAGGTGTGCGTGTGTGTGTGTGTGTGTGTGTGTGTGTGTGTGTGTGTGTGTGTGTGTCCTAGAGGAGGGGGCATGACTCAGGGGCTCTTTGTGATCATGTCTAACCCCCGGACCGGCAGTGGTGAGGGGGAGGAAATGAGGAGAAGGACTGGTCTCTCTCCACTTCCACGTAAGCAACAGGCACAGACTCGTCTTACTACACTCAGCACTGTGAGAAATCAACAGACTGTGCTCTATTGATCCTCAGACTTAATAAGTCACTTCCAGGAGTCTCAATGCAGGCTAGAGAACCACTACAGCTCAAACTCCTGTCTCAAGAGCTTACAGCTCTAATTGCAGTGTTTTGGTGCTCATCAAATCGAGAGGTAGCGGGAGAAAGCAAGAGTGTGAGAAGAAATTATGCATTTACTTCGAAGTCTATTCACAGACACATCGTTTAGTTTAGAAGTTCACAACACATATAAACTATGGAGCCTACAGCTGCTGATGATAAACACAAGCCCTAAATTATTACTTTGAAAAGAAATGAAAAGAAAAATCTATTCATTCAAAGTTTGCCAGCACAGCATCACGTTAGCTTTGGTGCAGAACAGCAGGTGGAGAGAGTGGGGGAGGGGGGCATTGACTCCTGGTGGGGCCATGTGTGAGCGTCTACCCCCTGGCAAGAGCCCTAGCGAGACCCTGGTCCCTTCTCCTTTGTCCCCCCAGCACCCAGCTCTTTGAGCGGCCCAACCCTGACAAAACACTGTGAAATTAGCCTAGTGGTGTAGCTCTAATGAAAGCTAACACGATCAGCTCCTACAAACAGACCCAGGCTCCCTGTCACACCCTGGTCTTTCCCAGCATCCCACCACTCCCCCACATGTCCACACACTCCATATTGTCACCCTGGGAGAAACACAGCTGTGCCCAGCCAGGACACTAAAGCCGATGGGGTGCAGAAGGGGTGCAGTCGCCCCCCCCCCAGCTACACACCCCTGTCACTCCGATACACACTGGGTATGAGCTAAGACATGACACATGCACCCATCAGCCTGCTCTCGTGTGACAACAATCAACTCTTCTCCTGAAAAGAACTGATGGGAACGGTTTCATTTTTGGGAGAGGAAGGGGTGGGTAAAGCGGGGGTAAAGTGCCCTCCTTGCCAACTTCCAGGGTTACCATCTTATCAACTGTGTTTTCTGTAAATTGCCACGAGGTCAATCATGATAACTTGGCATTCATCTCACCTCTACACATCAGCCAAGTCCATATCTGGGATGTGAACCAGCAACGTTCCGGCTTCTGCTCCTCTAAAAACCTCCAAACTGCTGCTTCATGCCTGTATTCATAAGCAGAGAGCCGTTGAGCTGTGCTTCCTGCTCTAAAACGTTTGAGTAATGCTGTGATGTGAAGTGTTGAGTGAGAAGTTTTGGTATGACTAATAAGGAATGAAGTATGAGCCTTCCTTGTTGCAGTAAAAGCCTTTTGAGTGATGGTGGGTATTGAGTAAGGCCTGTCCTTGGCCTCTTCCCTTTCGCCAGTTCCAGAGTTTTCACATACTCACACCATTACTCACTCCGTCACTGTGACCTAAGCCTTCAGGATATACCCATTGTTATAGTGGAGAACGCTTGCAGGTTCTAAGATAAAGGGTGTGTGTGTGTGTGTGTGTGTGGGGGGGGGGGGGGGATTTGTACTCATGATAGATGTGTCTTTCTTCCTGTTTGTGTAGGAGCACCTCCTTTTCCCATGCTGTGGATCACACACACACACACACACACACACACACACACACACACACACACACACACACACACACACACACACACACACGCAGGGGGAGAGAGAGAGACACACTCAAAAAAGGGATAGCGGTAAACAGACACGCTTTCTAAAGGCATACTGTGGGAGAGAGGGAGAGGGAGAAGAAAGGAAGGAGAGATGAAAGAGGAAAAGGGGTAGATCTCATTCTCCTTAGACCAAAGGAACTGCCAAAGACACAGAGGAGGACAGGAGAGTCTTTTAAGTCACAGGCTATGTTTTTTCTTCTTTTTCCACATAAAAGTAAGGCAATGAGAGTAGATATGGTGTACTGACATACAACACAATACATGCACCCATCAATCCTCTCCACATTGTGCTGACTTCAGTTAAACAAACACAGGAAGGAATACTCTTTACTGCCTGACAGATTTTAATTTCAACTGATAACCTTCTCATTTTCTCTAACTTTTGTTCTGTTGTTTTCTTTGGGGACCTCCAGGATGTTCCTAGTTAGAGCAGAGGGACATCACCGTCCTTTTCAAATTAAGATGGAAACAAGAGCTTAACCAGATCAGCTTTCATGTCCAATACTTCAAACCTGACCTCTGACCTCTCACCCCTATCCTCAGCCTGTCTGTCAGATTCACCTGTCTCTCTCTCTGTCCACCCAGCCCTGGGAAAGCTGATCCTACTGCTGTGACCATATCTCATATATAGTGGTGACAACCTTCACCGCCCATAATTCTTTGTCACAGAGTTCCTCTGAGGCTCCTCATTATGTGACACATAATCACGTCTCCTTTGGGAAGAGAGGGGACACAGTTGTCACATGTGGACAGACACGAGGCCAAACCCTTTAGTGACCCTCGCAGATACAGACCTTTGAGTTAAATATGAGATACATGGAGCCAATGGTTAATAGACATTTATAGAGGGTCAGGGTTTTGAATCATTGAATGCTGGAAGAGATAGCATGTCTCTCAGCACCTACTCCTCAGCATTACCTATTGATTACAACCGCTAATGAAGTTTGGGGAGGGGAAGGGTTGTGCGCCCATATTTCATCCTGGTATCTGATGTGTGGCCCTCAGCTCCCCATCACTGAGATGAGGAAATGGGCCCTTCACAGAGCCCAACCCCAGGGACACCTCAGGGACTCACTGACTGGGACTGACCACTCCACTGACCCACTAAACCTCTGCCACCCCCCTTCCCTCACCCCTCACCCCAACCCCTATCTCTATTCCCTTACCCTCCCCTCCTTACCCTCATACATTCATCCCAAGGGAAAGAAACACCCTCATTCACAGGGGAAAGCTTGCTTTCAGGTCTTTCTCCCCTTCAATGGGGCTTTATGCCAGGAGCCTTGAGACATCAACATGACAATATGACAATGTGCTGGCCCTTTTAAAAGAGATCCTGTGTTTGTTAAGCGTTTCTGCCCCTGAAGAGCACCTAAGGCAGGGGCAGGGGATCTGAAAAGTGACCGGTGAAAAGAGAGGGGCCAACTTTGATCACACACGTGAAAGAGGACTAGACTTTTGATTAACTTGAGTGCTGCGAGTGGTAGCCTGTCTGTCTTTCTATCTATCTCTGAGAGATGTAGGAACGGTGAAGCTATCATTGGAAGGTATGAGACAATCCGATAATTGCTATTCACGTCTCATGTTATTGCCCACCTCACTTTTTCCACCATTTCTCACCCAGCCTCTAGTAAGGAAACCACAAAGTCTCCAAACTCTCATTTCAGCGCTACCATTTCTCCGATCCCCCCCCCCCCCATGAGATCATATAAGTAATGTTTTTTGGGACTTTTATGTAACACTTTCTATTATTCATCAAAAGAGTTTTAAGCATCTCCCCTTGATGTCAAACTGTAACAAGCAAAAATAAGATATCCTGGCTCTCTAAAGCTGATTCAACTCATCTCAAGGAGCTGAAATCATGAATCATTAAAAAAAACACCAAAGTCGGAGGAAATTGATTCGCTAGCTAAGGAGGGAGCAGGAGGGTGTGTGTGAGAGAGAGAGAGAGCGAGAGAGAGAGAGAGAGAGAGAGCGAGAGAGAGCGATAGTACAACTAAAACCTCCCCGCAGAATGCACTAACACACGCTAAGGATGAGGATAGGTCTCTTTTTACATGGTACAGGAAGTACAAACGTGACTGTCATATCATAGGAAACATGGAGGGAAACTGCATCAAACAAAACAGAATTATGGATGTCACCATCACAACTCTGTTTAGAAAGACATGACTCAATGATAAAAGTCGTGCCCCTCTTCAATTAGAATTGGTTTGGATTCAAAATAGCAGACACACTGAAAAGGAAAATATCTCTCTTTAGAGCACTTTCATTCTTAGCACAGGTACTGACCTTTCCATTGACTCACTGGACCACTGAGTTATGAGTGTTAAATATAGTAATGGCAGTTTATTTTTGGAGCAGCACTCCAAAGATTCAAGAGTTATCACAATGGCCTCATTTTGCCTGAGTAGGATGGTAATCTCACAGTTGTGATTGTATCATTGTCAAGTCATTTTGCCCCATTCATTCTGCCATAGACCGGCCCGTGCCCCTATCTGTCCCTGCCTGTGCCTGTAGAATGACCTAAGATAAGAAAAACTCTACCTGATAACCCCAGAAAACATGACCCCATTTGCCCAATGTGCCTACGAGCCTACACAAGCCAGATACGGGCTAGCCCACAACAAGTCCACATCAACCCAACACAGGCTACCCCACACTAAGCCCACACCAGCCCAACATGGGCTAGCCTACACCAGACCAACACAGACTATTGGACACCAGCCAAACATGCCAGCCCATACCAAGCCCAGCTCCTTCATAATGTAGAAGCGGGGCTCATTTGAATTGGGGCTATGGATTTAAATTCCCCAATTCATGTTGTTAAGTTAAAAAAGAATGCAAGATCAAAATCGCTGATAACATTCAAACCAATGAGGTTTCGGTGCTTTAAAGCCAATTATCTCGGAATAATCTTTCTCTCAGACAGAACCTTATAGGTCAAAGGTCACAAGTTATTTTTGTTGCTACCGTTAGTGAGAGTGTCGTTCCAGTTTATCTGTTGTGATGTATGACATTCAAATAAAATGACTTGTACACTGCCAATGATGAAGTCTGTAAGAAGACTAATAAGTGCACACGATATATATTGTAAACTTTCATTTTCTCTGGTGTTATTATATATGTATCAGTCAAAAGTTTGGATGCACCTGCTCATTCAAGGATTTTTCTTTATCTTTACTGTTTTTACATTGTTAAATAATAGTGGAGACATGAAAATGTGGAATAACACATATGGTAACCAAATAAACAAATCAAAATATATGTCATATTTGAGATTCTTCAAAGGAGCCACCCTTTGCCTTGATGACAGCTTTGCACACTCTTGGCATTCTCTCAACAAGCTTCATGAGGCATAATTTTCCAACAGTCCCACATATGATGAGCACTTGCTGGCTGCTTTTCCTTCACTCTGTGATCCAACTCATCCCAAACCATCTCAATTGGGTTGAGGTCGGGTGATTGTGAGGCCAAGTCATCTGATACAGCACTCCATCACTCTCCTTGGTCAAATAGCCCTTACACAGCCTGGAGGTGTTTTGGGGGTCATTGTCCTGTTGAAAAATAAATTATAGTCCCACTAAGAGCAACCAGATGGGATGGCGTATCGCTGCAGAATGCTGTGGTAGCCATGCTGGTTAAGTGTGATTATCACAGTGTCACCAGCAAAGCACCGCCTTACCATCACACCTCCTCCTCCATGTTTCACGGTGGGAACCATAAACGCTGAGATCATCCGTTCACCTACTCTGTGTCTGACAAAGACACGGTGGTTGTAACCAATCATTTCAAATTTGGACTCATCAGAGCAAAGGATAGATTTTCGCCGGTCTAATGTCCATTTCTCGTGTTTCTTGGCCCAAGCAAGTCTCTTATTCCTATTAGTGTCCTTTAGAAGTGGTTTCTTTGCATCAATTTGACCATGAATTAATGCAGTCTCCTCTGAACAGTTGATGTAGAGATGTGTCTGTTACTTGAAATCTGTGAAGTATTTATTTGGGCTTCAATCTGAGGCTGGTAACTCTAATGAATTTATCCTCTGCAACAGAGGTACCTCTGGGTCTTCCTTTCCTGTGGCAGTCCTCATGAGAGCCAGGTTCATCATAGCGTTTGATGGTTTTTGTGACTGCACTTGAAGAAACTTTCAAAGTTCTTGAAATGTTTCGTATTGACTGACCTTCATGTCTTAAATGAATGATGCTGTCATTTCTCTTTGCTTATTTGAGCTGTTTTTGCCATAATATGGACCTGGTCTTTTACCAAATAAGGCTATATTCTGTATTCCACCCTACCATATCAGAGCACAAATGATAGTCTCAAACGCATTAAGAGGGAAAGACATTCCACAAATGAACTTTTAACAAGGCACAACTGTTAACTGAAATGCATTCCATGTGACTACCTCATGAAGCTGGTTGAGAGAATGCCAAGAGTGTACAAAGCTGTCATCAATGCAAAGGGTGGCTACTTTGAAGAATCTCAAATATAAAACATATATTGATTTGTTTGTCTTTTATTTGTTACTACATGGTTCAATATCTGTTGTTTCAAAATGTGATGTCTTCATTATTATTTTAAAATGTAGGAAAAGGTCAAAATAAAGAAAAACCCTTGAATGAGTAGGTGTGACCAAACTTTTGACTGGTACTGTACTGTATATACTGATTATACAGAACATTATGAATACCTGCTCTTTCTATGACATAGACTATCTAGGTGAATCCAGGTGAAATCTATGATCCCTTGTTGATGTTATACCTCTTAAGGATCTCTACAGATTGGTGTCACACCCGCGGGATGGTTGAGCTAATGTGCGCTAATGCGATTAGCTTGAGGTAGTAAGTTACAAGAAAATTTCCCATGACATAGACATATCTGATATTCATAGTAAGCGTAAATTATTGTTAATCTAACTGCACTGTCCCATTTACAGTAGCTATTACAGTGAAAGAATAGCATGCTATTTTTTGAGGAGAATGCACAGTTATGAACTTGAAAAGTTATTAAACCAATCAGGCACATTGGGCAGTCTTGATACAACATTTTGAACAGAAATACAATGGTTCATTGGATCAGTCTAACTAACTAACTAACTTTGCACATACACTGCTTCCATCTAGTGGCCAAAATCTAAATTGTTCCTGGGCTGGAATAATACATTATGTCATTCTCTTGCATTTCAGATTATGGTACAAAGAAAATACTAAAAACAGTTGTTTTTTCTTTGTATTATCTTTTACCAGATCTAATGTGTTATATTCTCCTACATTAATTTCACATTTCCACAAACTTCAAAGTGTTTCCTTTCAAATGGTACCAAGAATATGTATATCCTTGCTTCAAGTCCTGAGCTACAGGCAGTTAGATTTGGGTATGTCATTTTAGGCGAAAATTGAAAAAATAAGGGCGGATCCTTGAATTCACTTCAATCAGTGTAAATGAAGGGGATGAAACAGGTTACAGAAAGATTTTCAAGCCTTGAGAGAATTGAGACATGGAGTGTGTATGTGTGCCACTCAGAGGGAAAATGGGCAAGACAAAATATTTAAGTGCCTTTGAACGGGGTATGGTAGTAGGTGCCAGTCACACTGGTTTGTGTCAAAAACTGCAACGCTGCTGGGTTTTTCACGCCCAACAGTTTCCCGTATGTATCAAAGTTGCTTGTTGCTGTCATATAGTTGTTTGTTGCTGTCATATATATAGACACACACACTGACTGCACAAAATATTAAGAACACCTTCCTAATATTGAGTTGCACCCCCTTCAGAACAACCTCAATTCGTTGCTGCATGGGCTCTACAAGGTTTCGAAAGCTTTCCACAGGAATGCTGGCCCATATTGACTCCAATGCTTCCCACAGTTGTGTGTAGTGGACTGGGTGTCCTTTGGGTGGTGGACCACTGTTGTCTTTCTGATACAATGTAACATCCAGCCAATTCAAAACAGTCAGTTATCAGCATTCTGTGTCTTTTCTTTGAGCCGGATCATTTGGCTCCCAAACGGCTGTTCATTCAAAATGCTTGAAAATTGACCTAGAACCATGGAAATTGCAAATCTCTAGTACTGTAAAGCCAAAACAGTAGGCCACCATTATGTCAGATCTTCGTATTGCACGTTCAAAATACATTTTTACCCATCCAAATTTACGCACTGCAAAAATGAGCGTGCACCAGAATGACATGCTCCCCCCACTATTTATTGTTTCTGCAGTGATGATTCACCATCTTCGGAGAATGGTTTTCTAACTCATGGATGAGTTAGCTGACAACGTCAGGAAGACAATGTAGACGCTTCAATGGGGCAGAAGTCCGTGAGTTCTGGATAGCCAGATAGCTACCAACAATGTTTTGAGTGGTTTTCACTAACTTCATGTCAATGGTAATATGGCAAAAAAAATATTGCTATCTAGCTAACCAACAACTGTAACAATGGATCTGAGAGACAAGTGCTCATTGTGCAAATGTATTTATGTTTCAATAAACATTGGATATTAAATATAGTTTACATGTTGTCAACAATTTAAGCCAACCCCGTCTGTTTTGCCCCATAGTTGCACACACGTCGGTTTTGTTGTTAAACAATCAACCCATCTATATGCAGATAATCGTTGTTTGAAGCAAAAACAAAAGCAGTTGTAGCAGTATGCAAATCAGGGAACCATTGATGCAATTAATTTCCCAACGTTCACCAAAAAGAGCTCAAAAAGAGCTGTTCGCGAACAAACGAACTGTCACTAAAAAGGATGGGCTTATTTCAGGCAAAGTGAGGGCTGCCGTTGGGGTCCCCTGCCTTCGGGCCAATGTAGAGCCGATGAGCAAAGGTGCATTGCCCTATGTGGACATCCTACATGGGTCCAATGTTTTTACTTGCATTGGGCTCACATGGTGCCCATGTGGGAATGTTTGCTGGGAAAGGATGGGCTTATTTCAGGCAAAGTGAAGGCTCCCCTCACCAGATATGGGCTGTCCACGCTAGGTCACACTGGACCAATGTGGAGCGAATGTGGGCAGCCTTCATGGGGCCAACATTTTATCCAGCATGTGGACATGTTTCCTGGGACGTATCTCAGCTGAAAATAACATTCAGATATGAACACTGATAAATACAGAGACACATATAGACACTGAGTGCTCTGAAAAGGGTTCAACTATAAACTGCTACAGGTCAATTTAGATCAGTTCGCTGTCTTGAAAACTAAGACACAACATGTTTTTGTAACGTAATTAAACTAGTTAATGTAGAAGTGCTGTGGCATAGTTAGTTATTGCTCTATCCACCTGTTCCAAATAACTACCCATATGATGTGCAACAATTCATTAAACACATATTCTCATTGTATATTGTATATGGCAGGGGACAGGTATTCAAATCCAAGCCTGGAGGTTCTGTCACTGCTGGTTTTCTGTTCTACAATAAATTACACCCACCTGGTGTCCCGAGGAGGTTGAGGGGAGGAAGGCTGGTGTCCCAGGTCTAAATCAGTCCTTGATTTGAAGGGAATAATGAATATCAGTAGTGGCACTGGCTTTGTGGTGCAGATATGGAATTGACCTGGTTTAGTTGTACAGTATGAGTGGGAAGGCCTATCAGAGAGGAATCGGCAAAGTATACCAAAATCCTTGGAACTAGATGCATAATGCAGATATTCTGATGAAGTAAGTATCTTAGGCCTGCTATATCTCCCATCACTGATGGTAGGCTTGCTATTTTGTAACACCTGACTTTATATTCATGTTATTTCAAGGATTTCAAAATATGCTACATCTATACTCACGGTTATGACTAGATGGAGTAGAGCTGAACAGAAGTGACTTTAGGTAGCAGGTTAGGAGAACTTATGCAGCCGGCTAGAATAATTAACAAAGCAGGTTAGGAGAATTAGGACATTTTTTTGGTCCTGTCTGGAACGTCCGTCTTTTCTTGGTCTTTTTTTGTCTGGACCAACCTTGATTTTAACATCCAAGGATATTGATTCTTGGTCCTGTCCGGACCAAATTTGAAGCAAACATGGATGTCTGTTTGGTTCAGATTTGGTCCAGACCAATCATAGAAATCTACAGTGGATTCAGAAAGTACACTGTAGAAATGTTTGCAAATTTATAAACAAATAAAAACAGAAATACCTTATTTACATAAGTATTCAGACCCTTTTCTATGAGTCTCGAAATGGAGCTCAGGTGCATCCTGTTTCCATTGATCATCCTTGTGATGTTTCTACAACTTCATTGGAGTTCACCTGTGGTAAATTCAATTGATTGGACATGATTTGGAAAGGCACACACCTGTCTATATAAGGTCCAACAGTTGACAGTGCATGTCAGTGCAAAAGCCGAGCCATGAGGTCGAAATAATTATCTGTAGATTGTGTTGAGGAACAGATCTGGGAGAAGGGTACCAAAATATTTCTGCAGCATTAAATATCCGCAAGAACACAGTGGCCTCCATAATTATTAAATAGAAGAAGTTTGGAAATCCCAAGACTCTTCCTAGAGTTGGCCACCTGCCAAACTGAGCAATCGGGTGAGAAGGGCCTTGGTCAGTGAGGTGACCAAGAACCCGTTGCTCACTCCGACAGAGCTCCAGAGTTCCTCTGTTGAGATTGGAGAACCTTCTAGAAGGACAACCATCTCTGCAGCACTCAACCAATCAGGCCTTTATGGTAGAGTGGCCAGACGGAAGCCCCTCCTCAGTAAAAGGCACATGACAGCCAAAAGGCACCTAAAGGACTCTCAGACCATGAGAGACAAGATTCTCTGGTCTGATGAAACCAAGATTGAACTCTTTGGCCTGAATGCCAGTCGTCATTTCTGGAGGAAACCTGGCACCATCCCTATGGTGAAGCATGGTGGGGGCAGCATCATACTGTGGCAATGTTATTCAGAGGAAGGGACTGGAAGACCAGTCAGGATCGAGGGAAAGATGAACGGAGCAAAGTACAGAGAGATCCTTGATGAAAACCTTCTCCAGAGCCCTCAGATCCTCAGACTGGGGTGAAGGTTCACCTTCCAACAGGACAACAACCCTAATCACATAGCCAAGACAATGCAGGAATGGCTTCGGGACAAGTCTCTGAATGTCTTTGAGTAGCCCAGCCAGAGGCGGACTTGAACGCAATCGAACATCACAGGAGAGACCTGAAAATAGCTGTGCAGCGACGCTCCCCATCCAACCTGACAGAGCTTGAGAGGATCTGCAGAGAGGAATGGGGAAAAACTACCCAAATACAGGTGTGCTAAGCTTGTAGCATCATTCCCAAGAAGACTCGAAGCTGTAATCGCTGCCAAAAGTGCTTCAACAGAAAACTGAGTAAAGGGTCTGAATACTTACGTAAATGTAATATTTAAGTTTTTTATACATTTGCGTAAATGTTCATTGCTATTATGGGTTAGTGTGTGTAGACTGATGAGGGGAAAAAATATTTAATCAGTTTTAGAATAAGGCTGTAACATAACAAAACGGGGGGGAGAAAGTCAAGGGGTCTGAATACTTTCCGAATGCACTGTATGTTTCACAAGTTTGGACAGTAGAGTTCAATACAGCAGAGCACAGCAGAGTACAGTAAAGAACAGTGAAGTATAGTGTACTGTATTGTACCCTACCTTACTCTAATGCATTCTACTGTACTGTACTCTACTGAATTAAACTCTACTGTACTCTACTCTACTGTCATAAACAGCTGTACTGTAATGTGATGTTGGACTACGTGGAACATAATCGCTGCCAAGTTTTAACGTTTTTGAAAAAGCTAACATAATTGCATGTGACCGAAGGGAGCAATAAAAAATATTCTGTTGCAGTCTTCAGTTGGCTCCTCTTTCCTCTATTATTGTGATATGATGTTTACTTCATTGAGAATGTGTGCGCAGTTGGAATTTATCCATAGAATCATTGACTGAAAAACACATATTTTCAACATCTGTAAATGACTTATTTTTGAAGTCCGGAAAATATGTCTTCTAACCTTTCAGCACCTGAAATGCACATATTTTCAACTTAATTTTTCTTACTGGGTTAAGGTTAGTTAAAATGCTCAAATTGGCCCCATCGCCATATCTCTAGCCACAACCAGAGCTACCCTCAGATAACACGATTCTGCCACCTTGTACCCCAAAACATTCTGAATGCACCAACATCAAAGATGGTGACAAAATGAAGAGATCCCATAAAGGCTGTTTAGCATAAATTTTGGGCCGACCCGACCACATTCACATAGAAAAGTGTGTTATAGATCTGTCACTCTCATTGAAAGCAAGTTCAAGAAGCGGTGTTCTATGTGCGCTATCACTATGCTTTCTGTTCTTACGTTTCGTTTTTTTGTCTTTTAATTTCGGTTTTGTACACCAGCTGAAAATACAATATTTTTGATTTTGGAAAATCTATTTCACAGCGGTTTAGATGGTATAATGATAACAATACTTGCTTGGTTATTTTGTCACGTAAACTGAAACTAGGCAAAGTATTAGAATTTTATCAAGTGCAGCTTTAAGGAGTGGCTCTCCCATAAGGCACCAATGTGATAGCAGCTGGGTCTGGTCTACAGAGTTAATTGACTGTATATGAACCCGAAAAAGGGAGCCTATGAAATGTCTTACCTCATCCTTCTTGTTTGAATCTGCTATGTTGTCTGTGCATTCAGTTCGGTTAAACGTTTGCTACGTTTTGTAACGGTTTGTACTGAACGACGACATTTTTCCTCAAATCGTTCTTCAACCTTTTAGAACAAACTTCGGTCGTGTTTCACTGCTCAGATGTTGCATGCATCAACCAATGGTTGTCCACTGACAGTTCGCTATGACATATGATGTGGTTAACTGATACTTAAAATACCTATCTAGGCGTTGTAAGATTTGGCATGTGTCAGCAACACCTGGGCAGAGGAATGCACCCTTTTAGATACGTTTGCTCCATTTGTTGGATGTGACTGACGGGTGCGGCATGAAGCATTGAGTGACGTATTTAATGCGCAGCACTGCATTTTGAACCCAAAACCCAACATCTCCCCGTTTTTCAACTGGTCTTTCAGAACAGCACCGCTTCAGTTTAATTGAACGTTGCATTATGTTTTTTTGTTGTTGTATTGAACGCAGCCCTTGTTACAGATCAAGTGGAACATTTCTAAATTGATTTGGGGGAATGTCAGATCAGTTGACCTCGATCAGGCGTTCACTGGCAAATTCAGTGTGATGATGATTTGGTTGGTCTGACCCAAAGATTTGTATATACACTAGATTGAATTTTATGGAACACCGTGTTTAAGCCACTGTGCCTCCATCTTGGCATTCCCCCACCAGCATAACAAATATTTTGGAAGCTATAGAAAGCCATTTATTAATGTCTACATTTGTTTTTGCCACATGTATTATATTACAGACACCTAAATGCATACATTTAAATTATATTATGTGAGCTTAACATAAAAATGATAAAAAATTTAAAAAAATAACATTACTAATGTTACTGTCCCCACTACAACAACAAAAAAATGTAATAGACTGGTTAGCTGACAACATCACAAAAACGATGCACACGCTTCAGTGGGGCAGAAGTTCATGTGTTGTTGTGATTCGGGATGGCCAGATAGCAAGCGGTAATGACAAGAAGCTGCCATGTGGGGAAATCATAGTTTTTTAATTTGTTTTATTAAAAATGTATTATAACTAGGCAAGTCAGTTAATAACAAATTCTTATTTACAATGACAGCCTACCCTGGGCCAATTGTGCGCCGCCCAATGGGACTCCCAATCACGGCCAGTTGTGATACGGCCTGGAATCGAACCAGGTACTGTAGTGACGCCTCGAGCACTGAGATGCAGTGCTTTAGACTGCTGCACCACTCGGCTCGTTTCAGCTATATTTATCTTATTTTTGATATGTCTTGTTTTGAAGTGTTTTGACTGATGTCATGTCTATGCTAGTAGGACTCAAATACGCTAGCTAGCTAACCAACAACTGTAATGATATTTGAGAGTGCTCATTGTGTACATTTATGTTTTCAATAAACATTGGTGACAAAATATAGTTACATGTTGTAAAAATCTAAGCCAAACCAGTTTATTTTGCCCCATCGGTTTTGTTGCTTCTATTGAAAAGCTATAGAATGTCATTCATTCCTATGGAGGATTGAGCCTACTGGGGAGTGCCAATATGGCCGACTGGTGGCTTCAAAGACTGTAAAAAAGTAAAACTTTTCAATGGCCAATAAATAGCATCATCAAACCAGGATTTATATACATGATTGGTCTGACCACACTCCTGTCAATTCACCTCCTTGATGTTATCAAACTAGTTTGATTTGGTTGATTATGTTTTAACTAAATTTAATTTCCATCATGCTGCATATAGCACACCCGAGTTCAACTCAGCACAGGCGATGCAGATTCCGAAGATAGTCGGAAAAGGCCGAATGCATGGCATTGTGGGAAAAGGGAGCCTGTCGCCATCTTGCTTTAGCGCCGCAGATTATCAGGGCAGAATAATAACCACGTTCGAATTAAACATTTTGAGACATACGAATGATTTAGCAATACAGTTTGAGCAAATATTGCAGGTAGTGAGGTGTAAGAGTATCACCGTGCTATTTCCAACGATAGAACTAGCTAACTGGGAACGTTCGACTTGAGGAGGTAACGTTAGCCATGGGTCGCTCGAGGAGTCGCAGTTCGTCCCGTTCCAAACACTCCAAAAGCAGCAAGCACAGCAAAAAACGGAGCCGGTCGCGTTCAAGGGACAAGGAGAGGTCCAAGAAGCGATCCAAGTCCCGTGAAGCGAAGAGGAACCGGCGCAGAGAGTCGCGTTCTCGTTCCCGGTCAGCCACAGTCTCGACCCGCAGGGAAAGGGAGAGAGCGGTCACACCGCCGGAGAGAATCGACATATTCGGCAGGACGTTGAGCAAGAGAAGCGCCTTGGACGAAAAACAAAGAAAAGAGGAGGAGGAGAAGAAGGTTGAGATGGAAAGACAGAGGAAGATGTGAGTCGTAACCGAATATTCTATACAATATGAAAGATATGCTAACTAGCTTGCTACATTCGCTAGTTAGCTACAATGCTAATAGACCCGTCCATACACTCAGGCATAGGCGTTAGTTAGCAAGCTAGTAAACTGGCTTGCTAACGTTAGCTACTTGTCTTGGGAGAGGAGGCCCAAATCAGCTATGCAAGCCTACAACACCAACGTTAGTACCTGCACCATTAGCCAACCAGCTAACTAATTAAGGCACTTTGCTGCAAATCACATGTTTCTTTAGTCTAATAATGGGATGTATACATTTCAAATCCTTTTATCGTGCAATCTAGTAATTGTATATTTGTGCGTAAGTGGCAATCTGAGTGGCCACATTGTATATCATGTTTCATGCATCACAATTCAACGATTTAGTGACGATGTCAACGATCTAAGGATGACGTGACACAGATTTCTCTGGCTAGTTTACGTGTCCTCAAAGGTTGTCAGCAATATTAATCCTGCCTGCAAGCTGTGCCTTGTGACATTTATTTCCAAATTGAGTTAATATATTTTAATGTCATAATTATAATTTAGGCCTAATCACTGGTTAAATGAAACATTTGAAAGGGGAGGGAGGGGCGTCAACTACAGTAAGTTGCTCACTTGTCAAATGAGAAATTTCAGGTATGCCCCTCAGGCTCTCAACCACTGAAGTCCAACCACTGGACTTTCATCTGGCCCCTGCAACACTAAGATTGACTGTCCGTTAAAAGTAGTATTCTGAGTGAGTGACTTATGATAAGCTACAGTTCAGCCAGGAAATGTAATGATAAACAATCAGACAACTTAATCTGTTATATTTGTTTCTCAACAAAATTCCTTCACTTGTCTTGCTGCATTATCCAGGTGTCACACAATTTAAGTGCAATTTGGGGGGAAACTACTTTTGTAGTAGGTGTCTGTGTGTGTGTGTACATCTTTTCTGCTATAGCGAACACCTCACATAATGCCTACGCCTTGTCTGTTTGTAGGCAGGTGATATTGGTCTGACAGAGAAATAAAGACTGGGGGAAGCAGCTGTTGTGCACCTTTTGGCCAGTGGCTGATTGATACCTGATACTTACAACACAGTAGTCATCTAGTCTGCTGTGTGTCCTTTTACTGGCTAACCACAGGGCTACTTAACCAGCCACACAATGTCCAATAAAGACATGGATACCAGATAAGCAAGGACCCGGGTTTTAGGTTTCCAGGTTGTTATGTTTGACTAAACCAAATTAAATCGGAAAGGGGGACCGTGTTTTCAGTTGTGCCTGAAGCAATGTGACAACGATCACGTCCTTTTGATAGGCCAGCTGAAATGGTTTTAATCCGTGCCTTGTGTTGTGTTCATGTGCACAAACCAACTTCCCTCGAGCATGCCTTTTGGACTGACCCACACCTAGCTTTACCCCCCAGTCTTCTGCTGCTCTGGACAGGCTCACTTCCTCCCACAAAGTTTGGGGGGAGGGGGGGTTGTCTTGTCACATCAGGACTCTTATCTCCTGTTGTCCAGGGTGTCTGTCTAGTCAATGGGGTAAATCTGTTTCCCCATGCACATTTAGTACACATTCCATAGTGCCATGTGCTGCAATTCAATTCCAAATCAATGAAACACTAAGTTAAACCTTTTATATAGATATATATATATATATGTGTGTGTAGATGTATACTTGGGGGGAAAAAATGTTTTTTATGTATGTAGTTTTATAACCCTGATGAGCTTACAAATGCACAATTCCCAGAGGTTGTTTTTGTAGAAATCTGGCTTTTAGGGTACATTGATTCAACGGTAACTGAATATGCATTGATCGTGTCATGTCACTTTTGCTACCATGTCAGCAACCCTCCCCTCTTTCTCTCCCCACCCATGCCGTGCAGCCGTCAGGTGGAGATAGAGGAGAAGCTGATCGAGGAGGAGACGGCCCGTCGCGTGGAGGAGCTGGTGGCCAAGCGGGTGGAGGAGGAGCTGGAGAAACGTAGGGACGAGATCGAGCGGGAGGTGCTGCGGCGTGTGGAGGAGGCCAAGCGCATCATGGAGCGCCAGCTGTTGGAGGAGTTGGAGAGACAGAGGCATGCCGAGCTGCAGGCCCAGAAGGCCAGAGAGGTAACGCTCGGTCGTTGGGAACGCAGTCGTCTCCCCCCTCCCCCTCCCCACTTTTCTGGAAAGTGGGGTCCGCCCCTTCCCCCGACATGGCCATGGCACAAGTTTCACTTCTACATGGAGGGTGTGGGGGTATTGCATTGTTGTCATGGCTGAGGGTCAGTACAGGATAGGTGGGATGGGTGATAGAGTTATGTGAGCTTCAGAAGTTGTAGATTGAGCGATTTTAAAAGGGCAAGAGCCCAGGTTTCCACTGAGGTAGTAGATTGAAAGAGAAATGGACAATATTTGGCAGTTGACAGTCAGACTGGGGGATTCAGGTGAAACTTTTGCCATGGCAGACATGAGAATTACAGACTTCATCCCTTTATTCAATCTCATAAATCTCCCTCCTTCCCCATTCATACATTCCTATTCAGAATTATTCATAACTTTTATTTTCATTATTGTAAATGTCTCCTTTTTACATCTCTAATAAAGAGCTCTCTTCAAATTGACATTCCATTCAGTCACTTTCTCTGTTTGTGTCCAATATTCAGTGCACATTTTTATTCCCCCAGGTAGGCAGCGAGCACAGGTTTGCCCAACCACAAACAAATAGGGATGAGGATCTTTGGCTTATTAGTGACAAATCAGTCCCCTTTAGCCCAATTAGCTTTTTTCTATTTCTTGTTCTAGTGGCTAGTGTGGACTGTAGTCTTCTTGAGGCCCTTCACTTTGCTGAGTAGACTAGACGCTGGGCCTTCTTCTCTCTCCAGGCTTCATTAATGAGGGCCATGGTTTGTACAGTCATAATGTTATGTGAATGAGAGGAGCAGCCAATGTCCAGCGACCCTGACTCAAACAGGAATCGGCCAGTGGCTCGGTACTAATCGGGTGAGAAATGTGGCCCCAGTGCGCCTCGCTGAGCTCTCCCTCCCCCATCTCTCCTATTCAGATCCCCCCCCCACACACACACACACACACACACACACATCCTAGACGTACCTTTTGGGAAGGGAGGGTAATAGTTACTTTGACACTAGGAAGGCCACTTTCTGTTTTGAGTGAATTTTGTTTTAATAGGCTACAATTACATACACAGTTTAGTTTATTGTGTCCTATAAAGTTGATATTATCCTCCCCGCTCTTAATAATCCTTGTTTTGAAAAGCTCCCATTAGAAGGCATCCGCTCTGGAATACATAACAATGACGGACCTCCATTTCCAGTTTCCTGTTTGCAAGGTCAACAATCTCTGGTCTATCCCTGTCTGTTAACCCTCTTTCTTTATTTAATATTCCTTTTTTTGTGTTGAAACTAACTTGTTTTTAAAGAAAAACAACAACAAATGTACTCTTTGTGACGTCCTCATGACTTGCTTCTCCTTAGGGGTGTTTTTTTTTGTTCATTTTTTTTTTTCATGATTTTGATTTTGGACACAACTTGTGTTAACACCACCTTCTTTAACACCTTTTGACCTGAACTGGCCTGCAGACAGCTCCCAGCTCACTCACGTACTGTGTTCAGCCCTACTCCTCCGCACAGTACTGCTCCACTGTACTGTACACCACTGTACTCTGCTGCTGCATTATGTTGTCTCGATGTGAGCTGAGAGCGAGAGCGGCTTTAAAGAGTCACTGCGAGCTGGGCGGCAGGCTAGCAGTACAGAGATCAGTTTTAAAGAGGAAGGCCACAGGCGGGCCGGGCGCGTATGGCAGCCCCCCTCCCCTCCCCAGGAGCGCTTCTGTCTCTGCAGGGGACACAGTCTGGACGAGACAGTAAATATTCAACCGTTTAATGACGAATGCTTTCACCAGTTGTGTAGGTACACAGGCAAGGAAAATGCGTAGGTATACGTACATTGGTGAGCCAAAACTATTCACTCCTTTTTTGTATCCTTTTTCTCTTTATTATTGATGATGATGATGATAAGAGGCAAATAGATTTTTTAGAATGTTTGTCTTTTTATATCTGTTTCTGTCTGAGTGTGCAGAGTGGGTTTCCCTTTTAATGTCTTAATGATCAAGTGAAGGCTAAAGGTGTGATTGAGGGATTCCTATGTGGGAGGGTATTGTCACGAATAGCGGGAGAGAGAGAAAAGGGGGGTTATTTTTCCCTTTTGACAAATTTTGTTCTCCTGTGTTCTAAAAGCATTGCCGGTTGATTGCGATAAAGAATGGGAAAGAGTGGTTATGATGTGCGAGGGAGAGCCTGAGCAGACTCCTTTTGTGGTAGGATGAAGACAAGTGAGTGTGCCAATGTGTGCGTGTATGTTGAGAGGTCAATGATGTGGGAGTGTGTGTCTGCAGGGATGTTGTGCGGCCGTAGCCTGTGTGCGCGCTAACATGGCATCGTGTCACCCCTTTAGGAGGAAGAAACATCCAAACGGGAGGAGCTGGAGAAAATCTTGGAGGAGAATAACCGCAAGATTGCCGATGCTCAGGCCAAGCTGGTACGCCCTCTTCTACTCGCCTCTGCTTCTCTTCTTTTTTTGTACAAAGAGAGAAATATATTTAGCTACTTTCCCAAACCCCAAAATGCAAACGGGGCAATTCCATGATGAAATGTGGTCATGCTGATATTGAAATACGTGGTCATTGTAGATTTCATACGAAAGTGGTATTGGCATTTTTGTTATGAAATTGAGGTTATTGACAGATTTCCAGGGAAACTCAAGTACAACGTAGTATTGCATTCTGGCATAGGTTTTACATTGATGGTTATCAGTAGCCGTTAACAATAATTGTTTTTCCCTTGCCTGTTTATATTCTGTCTGGCACTTAACTCGTTTGTAAGATTTATTTATTTGATTTGGACACGACATGGACACGCCAAGATTGTAGTAAACCAGGCAGAAAGCAAAACAAACAGATTATATTTAATATCTCAAGGCTAATATCAAACAGTTTATCAAAAGTAACAGCAAACAGTTTGTAGCATTTTGGCACTGCAGGATCTCTATCCTGAACTGACCCGTTGTTCTCTGTGTGTGTGTGTGTGTGTGTCTCCCCACCAGGCCGAGGAGCAGTTGCGTATCGTAGAGGAGCAGAGAAAGATTCACGAGGAGAGGATGAAGCTGGATCAGGATCGCCAGCGGCAGCAGAAGGAGGAGCAGAAAATGATCCTGGGCAAGGGAAAGTCCCGGCCCAAGCTCTCCTTCTCCCTCAAGGCCACCGAATGAGCCTCTCATCCCTCCTCTTGCACTCCTCCATCCCCCCAGTGCTCACCTTCTCCTCCTCTCTGGAACGCTCGCTGTGTGTTTTTAAGTGTGGAAAGCTGAACGAAGGGCAGCCGG
This sequence comes from Oncorhynchus masou masou, assembly GCF_036934945.1. Lineage (NCBI taxonomy): Eukaryota > Metazoa > Chordata > Actinopteri > Salmoniformes > Salmonidae > Oncorhynchus > Oncorhynchus masou. Next base: position 17,407,921 of record NC_088221.1, on the reverse strand, counting down.
AAGAGCCATGGCTCCTTTCCTGTCACGCACCTCCCTGCTTTACAGACCTTTCCCAACCAAGCCTTGGAGGGACAGATGCCCGCACACCCGTCTAACACCTGTCTCGCCCCCTGACCCCCCTCTCCTCGGCCTCTCTCAACCCCCCCCCCAGTGACTATTGTTTGTTCTTTTGGGGGGGGGGGTGTATTTCCATTTTTAAGGATATGAACTGTTGTGTAGAAAGCTGTCACTATTTGGTTCTGCCCTTACTTAGGTCTTACTTTGAACAGTAAGCAAGCTAGGACAGAAACTCCTAACTTGTGTGTGTGTGTGTCCAGTTAAGGCTCATTAAAACTTTGTGGGTGGTTTGGGAGTTGGCCTGGGTTTCCCTGTGCAGTGTGTGTCTAACGTTAGAAAGCTGACAAGGCAGGGGTAACATATGCAGTAAAGCACACAGTCACCTCCACTTTACCTGACAGGATTGTCTTCCACCTCCCTTCACCTCACATCTGCTCTGATGATTGATCCTTGTGTTTTTACCAAGTTTCTACAATGTTTTGCTCCTCGATAGTTTAGCGGCAAATAGAAAAACCAAGCATGTGATCAGACGCTCTGCTGCACAGGTGAACCCAGGCCAATTCCCAAACTGCCCATAGAGTGGCTCCGGGGCGCGTTGCAGGATTGGAACAGGATATGGTGCGTCTCGTCCATGGTCAGGAGGGGGGGGGGGGGGGGCAGACATTTCCTGTATGATGTAATATTAGAATTGCTGTGATTTGGTGTCCTACTCCTGTAAAATAGAAATGAATCCACACAACAACGAAAGACAAGCGCGACAGGGATTTATAATCTTGCATCATTTTACTGAACTCTTAACTGTTCAATCGCCGAGTGAATTGTGCTCTCAAGTCAAGTAGACGGTGGAAGCAATGCACCTCTGTTCCTTAGTTTTGGTGTAGTATATTAACCTCGCCCTTAAAGGGTCCCCTTAAAATGACTATTGGTTCGTAAAGGATGTCCAAGTCCAGGTAAGATTCACTAGCTTCATGTTGAGATCTAACCAGGTGGATGTGCATGTTTGGGTGTGTGTGTGTGTGTGTGTGTGTTTGTGTGTGTGTCAGTATGTCTGACTGGCTGATCTCTGGTAGGTTTAAGGGGCTTCTTGAGTAAGTGAAACTTGTCTTGTGGTAATTTTCCTGATTGTGTTAATGGGAACTGAACAATACACCAATAAAACCATTGAATGCGTACAACTCTCTCAGATTGTGGTTTTTAGTCAATGGTCATTTCCTCATGTCAATTGCTGCATTTACATAGGCAGCCTAATTATTAGCAAAATATCTGATTGGTCAAAAGATGAAGGTGCAGAAGATACAGCCAATGGATCACTTTTTGCTCATCGACTAGGATTTCCTTACTGGATCTCTCCACACACATTTCAGGGGAGTTCACCTTTCAGCTGGATTACAGTTTGTAACCCCTTTTAGAGATGTTATATTTACTTGTCAAATAATATATTGTAAATTAGAATTAATGGCGTAGATATTTTGGAGAGACGATTTGCAGTTTGCACTGCATTTTTTTAAAACAAATTAGTTTGTATTTGGACAATTAGTTGGGGTCTGTAGTGATGTAAATTGAGGTTCATGATTGGCGCTGCGACGTCTCAATTCTTCTGCGGTCCCATGGTAAGTACTGTTCCTCACCTTTGAATGCATGCGTAATTTGCGCGTGGCTTTGAAATTATTTTATATAGTCCCTTTCAATGGCAAGGCTGTCCGGTCAAAATGCATAGAGTAATGAAAGTATTGGCAACATCTTGAAGTTGTCAGCAAGTTATTACACAATATAATAGCAAAATCAGTTATCCGTCAGTGACTACGTTCTCTGTGGGTCCTATTTATCAATGTCAAGTCAACAATGTGCTTGTAATTACTCAGCAACTTCTTTGGAAGACTGAACCTGACGCGAGTCACTGAACTTCCAGGTGCATCATAGGACCTCGTGCCCAAAGATTCAACTTACATATTTGACATGACAAACCTTGGACGTGAGAGCGACCGTCCATGCGTGAGTAACCACCTTTATACCCTCGCTCGAACATCGACTATATAGCCATCCAGGGTAAAAAAAATAAAAAAGTGACAGTGATGTTCTCTCTCGCACACGCACACAGAAACTAAGTGCCAAGACAAATATGACACCATTGTAACACAACTGAAAGAACCCATCAGCTCTGAAACGATGCATTAGGTCCGGGAAAACTTTGGAAAATAGAGTAGGCTATAGGCCACTTTTCACTGGCAAGTGTACTTTCATCGACATGGTGCATAGGGGGTTCAGCAGGACTCCGTTTGATCACGATAAAGGCTCAGGACCCCCATGGACCTGAGATGTTCTCCGTTTTAAGTTGGTAACACTAAGGAGCAACTGAATAAACAAAAGTACGGCCCATGAGAACTCAGTCCCGCTGGTTAAGAGGGCCTTTCAAATGAGAAAATATGGAAAGTTTAGCCACGTCAAGTCTATTCTTTTTTTGTTTGTTTAATAAGTAGGCTATGTAAAGATAAAAGCAACACAGACACTTTTTAATTGCTTGTTTATTTTCTGCCCAACTATTTTTGCCCCAAAAAGTTTTTCAACAATTTACAGACACTCTCAGTGATAGCCTCATATTAAATTCATTTTAATCCACTATATGTAGTTTTTATATAAGAGAGAGATTTTTCAATTTCACACACTTATTTCTATCAATGTTAGTGCTCTTTTAACAACGCAATGCTTTAGGGCTATTGTTTTTACAGACTTTTCATAGCCTAGTACTGCAATTCAAGACGAATTACAGATGGAAAGTTTGAATTTTTTCAAAGGTCTATATGCTCCTGATTAGAGACTTATTCTAGCTAAACTGTACATGATGATAATCATAATTATTGAACTACTTTATTGGGCTGTCTGGTGTTTAATTTAAAACGTTTTGATATTGTAAGGAGGCATAAATGTATAATTATTCTTAGGCCTATATATATTAAGGCCTTTCACCTGAGGCCTATTTCACAATGGACATATTCAATGATTATATGCTTCACAAAACTCTCAAATTCCTCTTACAAATGATTAGTTTTTCCTCGAAGCTGAATGTGCTATAAAAGTGTAAGACCGTATTCAGAGGCTTAGCCCAATGTGTTGAAGAGAGGTTGTGTGTATTTCCCGATCGCTTTCTAGACTTGCTGACTGAAAAGAGCAGAGCAGTCATTACCGATCGTTCGCGGCTTATTTTAGCAAGGTAAGGGGGTATTTTTAAGACAGAGGAACTCACTGCTTCCTCTCTTCCTCCGAAGGCAGGATATTATCTGGACTCATGACACTATTTCAGGACCCTCTTCCTACGGTGTATTCAGGGAAGGCAAAATGGCTAAGCGTCTATATAGGCTGCACTTTTTTGTATTTGATCCTTTTTACAAGTAACGTTAGGCCCATAAAATGGAGAAACGGGGAACTTATTTCAGTGTTACATTAGCACTATATGCAGGCATCCATTTCTTTATAACATTAACGTGTGTATCTCGACCTTTTGTTAAACCTCCTTAACCGTTCATTCATCTTTCATTTGAATGTAGCCTATCTAATGCTCTTAATCTTCGCCAATATGCATTCAACTCGACGGCGGGCATTCTAGCGGTAAAGATTGTCACAGTCACAGTCCGCGGTGTGTTGATTCCAGTTAAGAGAATCGGAACCCGGCCGCCTCATTCCACTCTGACCCCCAATTATCTATCTCGTGTGACTTTCCCCCCGTTGATTATCAGCTAAACAAACAGTGCAATAAGCAATTGTAGCCTTAAATACACCACTGATTAAATGAAGCTGTTCAAAAGTGTCAAATTCACACGTTTGGACTGATACACGTAGGCCTAATTTAGTTTGGAAAAGGTGTGTGGGTTGCAATGACTCATCAAATCACCGTCCATTAAACTAAATTACAGGCTACCTTGAGCTGTCTCAATTTACCGGGTTAGTCTACAAAAGTTAATTATAGGTTACATTTGGTGAATCTCGTAAAAAAAAATATTTGTTCTATAGGCCTATTATCTAGAAATCACATTGTTGTAGACTGGTGTTGATTAGCTTGTAATAACATAATAATAATGATTATTATAATAGACTAATTAAAATAATTATAATAAAATAATGAATTGTAGTCGGAAATAAATCAAACACTGAAACCATAAGACAAAGATTTGTGTTTTATAATAGCCAGCTTTGTTGATGATAAATTACATAATTATCGATACTACTGATTTAGAATCACTCTTCAAATAAGTTATTGGTAAATGTTAATCATACATTTGCATAAAAACATAATAAATTTCATATTCAATGGTTCAAAACTTAGACTCACCCTTCTTCAATCGCGCATCCGCTAGTGTGCGCTGTTGCCTTTTGGAAAAAACTTGGCTTCAGTGCCATGTCGTGTGAGGCGCTCAACGTGGATCCTAATATGGGACATTTTAGATACAATCTGATGTACACTATGATACATTTTCACATTTGGAATATTTGTATTTTACCTGTATTGATTTAACAAAACCACATGTAGGAGGGGGGGGGGGGGTCTTTTTATAATAATGTAGGAATTTCATCAAAGTGTTCCAATGTGAGAGGTTGGCTATTACAGATAATGATCAAATGCTCATATCCCCGGGTTATTATACTATTTGACCTATAGTATGATAAAGGCTATGCCTATACATCATGTTGCCTAAAGTGATGTTTTCAGCGCACTGAGTAAGTGTCACGCATAGCCTATTGCACTTTATTTTAAAGACCGTTTTTTAGATAAAATATCCGTCTTGGTCAATGCACTAGGCCTATTGATACAGTATAACGTGATTCGACTGCTTTCTCCAATTCTATTCCATTAGCTAATACTGCTGTTTTGCAGTTGAACCAGTTGCCGAGCTGCTTCGTTTGATTGACAGGAGTATTCCTATTGACTTTCGGAGAGCTGCCCAATGAACATAAACGTGGGCGGAGTCACTGTAAAACTTGCTCTGCCAAATATTCCGAGTCGCGATCACTTGCAGTTACTTGCAATCCAGGCTCGGCGCTGCATTCAAGCATCCCTACGTTTTTGCCAAGCATTTCATTCGGATCTGCAGGATTCAGCCCACAGCAATTATTTTGCAACCGAAACGGACGCATAGTATGATAACTTTCATTTGAGTTGATTTGGTTTCTTTCATTTTTATTTTTGTTCATTCGATATCATCGTTTTTTCTTAATTTTTCTACTCTCATCCACAGTTCATTTGCAGCCAGTTTACACACCACCAGCTCAAAGGGGAATACTATACCTCGAGCCGTTCTCTCTCTTGTCTGCTGCTATTCGAGAGAAGCTCGCGCATTTTGGATTGGTACCTTGGCTGGTTTACCTAGAACCCGACAAACTGGGGATTTAATAGGCTATTTGCGTCTGCGCTTGTGGAAGTGGACATCGGCGGCGACACGGGTCGCCTTTCTGTTGTAAGGAATGTACCCGGTGCTAAGGTCTGCTCACTGAGGGAGAATATCAACGCGCTCTCTTCTCGACTCTCTGTATGAAAGACTGCCGTGCGCCTCTGGTTTTGTATTCCCGAGGAGCTCTTATAAAGGGACTAACTCGACACCAGGTCCTTCCTTGGAGATGCTCTATATTTGATCGGCGTACGCATTTGCTTCTTCGTCCCTTTTTAGCTTATTTGATCGGGATATAGAGTCTAATTGCCTCCGTCATTCTCTTGTGCGTTTCACGTCTCTTTTTTGGACATATCATTTCGGAACGGATTGTGACCCTCCCTGAAGACAGCAATAATGGGGGACTCGATGTGGAGATATTATTTTGGAGTTTTGTTTATTGCGTGCAAGGTGAACTTGTCCCGGGCGATAATTCTGGAGTCCATATATTGGAACACAACAAATACCAAGTAAGTGAAGCACGCGTCGTCCACACTCATTGAACACGGGAAAATATGTCCAAAAATACACTATTTAGCGCTGTCCGTGACTTTTGTAAATAAGACTTGTGACGTGATTTAATTACAAAGGTTTCTATAGAAATAGGCTGCCTGACATGATAGGTGTAATACTCTTAACGTATAAAGTGATAGAACAGCTCATTGATATTCATTTTAATGGGGTGATTTTGCGTGGAGATGCCGGTTTGCGCTGACGGACGCGCACGGGGTGATGGTGGTAACGTACGCTATAGGCGATGTTGATAGTGAGAGGATGCACGCTAGGTATTCAGAAGATTCTTAGTTTTTGTGTGTCTTCTGTAGATGGCATCGCGTTAAATTGTACACACCAGGGAGAACGGATTGCTTTTCAACAAGATGTGGTTATAGCATGTTGAGCCAAACTGACTTTGGAATTAATATTACGCCCCACTTCTCCTTGGTCAATAATATTCAGGCCTACTTCACCGAATTATGGAAAATCGTACAATTTAAATCATTTGAATTCAAATGGAAGGCATATGATGAAGCCTTTTCATTGTTTATCTCCATTTGCTTCCATTTTCCGCACTAAATGGAATACACGACATTATACATTCAATTTGGATAGCCTATTAAGTACATCATTGGCTTTTTAACCCAATGTTATCAGCCTTTATCAAAATAAATGTTCACATGAGGCCTTATTTTAATGATAAATTATTCACAGAAAGTTGGTTCATATTTGTTGACATTAGTTTTAGTCGATGTAGCTGTTCTATGGGACACATTTTTTGGTTTGGTAGGCCTAACCAACTTCAGAATTTTTACAGTAGGGGCCCAGTCCAAATGAATACTTGGTTTAAGTATCTATTTAATGTAAAAATGGCATAATATTGGATGGAATATGATAGTGTAGTCACAACTATTGAACTGAAAACGTTAAGGGCAGAAGGCCTATATCCCCTTTTAACTTGTGGTCTCATTTGCAACCATCACTAACTCTAGTCAGCCCCATGAAAATGGAATTTAACCGGACAGAAAATAGCCCCCAGAGTTGAATTATGCATTAAACATTGCAACCTCAGACGGGGAATTTCAGGGGGTCAAACCCCAATGGGTGGGCTCTCCTCTTTGTGCCCATTTCGTCACGGCGAAACTCGAACTCGCTTAATAATTTAACTTTTGGCTTCAATTCAACAAGGATCTTGCAAATATAGCCTAACAATCCCCCATAAACAGGCATAGATACGTAAATATGAAACAAGTGCTATCGGGAACGTTACGACAGAAAGTCTAACAGGTGTCCATTGTTACTATTTCTTAATGATTGATAATCACCTTTTTATGAATGCGCGCTCTCTCCTTTATCAGCTTGTGGATTCACCTCTGTGAGTTCTGATGGCGTTGTTGGCCTTATTGCTGTACTATTTATCGTCGGAATTTATTAGAGAATTTCGGCTTGTACCTCTTCCTAATGAAGAGTTGCTCCGCAAGCATAGATTGGTGTCTGGCTTTGCATGTAGGCTTTTCTGGCCGTGGAATGATGGCGGAAACAACCGTTTGCACTCGGCAGGAATGATGATGATCATGAAGAAGGATTGGCAGAAGTCGTTATCATTGAATCGCCTATAAATCACTACCAATACGTATATATATATATATTTATTTTTTCTCTTTCGATGTTATACAATATTTACTGTACATGTTTTGAAATCATTACACCAGCCACGAGTGTGTGAGATGGAGATACAAGGTTGCACAGAAGTATGAGACACACTCGCAGTGGTTATGCTCTTAGATCACCGTTTGGAGTTGAGTGGGTCTGTAGCGCGAATGCGAGACGATTGATGCGAATAGGCTACACCAAGTCGCAATGACACATGCTTTGCATTAAGCGTTTGCAGGTTCATGTTTATTGGGATGAATCTTGTCCTGGAGGCAGAGCTAAAACAGTTTTTTTTCTAGATAGGCCAGCCGCAAAGTCAAAATTGGTCACACACCACTCGAGGCGTAGTGTGAATTTATTTAGGCCAACTTTTAACCTTCCACCGTGGCACGTTGTTGTTTATTGAGGGTAAAAACATCATCAATAAAACACATCAAATAATGATAATACAATAGCCTAATTAATAAATTGTTGGCATATGCTTAGCCTATATGTATATGCTTAGCCTATATGTATGTCAAAGCCTATTCTAATCTATTTTGTGTTTTTAGTAGGCCCAGACCTCCACAACACATGCATATATAGGCCTGTGTGCTTGTAGAAATAGCCTATCTTTTCTTTTCTGTAAAGGGGACGTTCTAAATGGAACACATGCCACATTTATAGCAGCAAAAGCATGCCTTTCAAATTGCTATGTGTAATTTAATGTGGCATGTCACTCTTCTTTTTGAAAATAGCCTCAGAAAGTGTCTACCCTCAAAGCAAGTATAGGCCTTTGCTGGGCCCACAAAGACAGCGGGCATTCCACTGAATTAGCTTGTGTTCTAGAGTTGGAATGAGCGTGTTTGCACATTCTTTACGTTCTGTCTGGGTGATGAGTTCAAAGCTAATGATCAGGTCAGAGGACGTTATTCTCTGGTCATATACTAACCCTTTGACCCTGAGTAGCCTAATTCAACTTTGCTATATTCTGCTGGCAGAATTACAACGTTAAATACATTTTACATCATTGGAATAGGCCTACCTAGTCTTATGGCATCAAACTGTCGAGTGGGCCTTGAAATACAGCCTCTAACTGTATGTTGCATGCCTAATCTAATTATCTCTCTATTGACCTTTTTAAATGTGCTATAAGATTGTCATGAAAGATACCGGTTCCATAAAACATTTTACTTTATTGTCATTAAAACATCATTTATTTGTATTTAATTTTATTCAATGATATGCCTTTCTCAATAAAAAATCTTTGATTTTCAAGTCCAATAAGTTGAACAGAGCCTCTCTCCCTAGTAGTTTCTTCTTTAGTATTCAGAGAGGGAGGGGGGGGTGTTAAAATGTTTTGCCTTGCCTTTAGGCCAGTCCAATGGCTTTGTGTGTAGGCTGAGAGAGTGGAAAAGACCGGAGCTATGCTATTCTCTCTCTCTCTCTCTCTCTCTCTCTCTCTCTCTCTCTCTCTCTCTCTCTCTCTCTCTCTCTCTCTCTCTCTCTCTCTCTCTCTCTCTCTCTCTCTCTCCTCACACCATAGGGCCCTCAGTGTGTCGATTTAAACCTCATTGTTGTTTACGCTTTACTACTTTACTACTGATGCCTGAGCCTCCCCAGAAAGACTAGCGCCCCTACTCCCCCATGCCATGGCCACCCCCCTGCCTCCTTCCTCTAGTAATCCATTTTGTAGTTGGGTGCGAGAAACAAAAGGGAGGCCTGCTTTACACGGTTTATGTGAGGGAACGGTCCCTCTTCTCCAGTGCAGTTCATTAAGAGATTACATAGAACCCCGGGCCTTTGTAGCAGGCAGGCAGGCACAGTCCTTTTGTGAATGGGGGAGAAAGGGGGGAGGGATGGGGGAGGGAGGGGAAGGGGGCATAGAGATGTAGATCCATCATGAATGAGTGACGAGGGCAGGCTGAATGTTGTAATGCTGCCCTCCTTCTTCCCCACCCCATCTCGCCCTCTTTCCATTTTACCCCATCACGATCTACCCAGGGAGTCCCCACTGATTTTGTCTATTCCCCCCTTCTATCTCTCTCAAAGAAAAGAAAATACCAAAAAAAATCCCCTTGTTTTAATTTAGCCCTCTGTCTATTGGGGAAGGGTGGGTTGGGTTCGGGCTGGGATTGCAAAATGGAGAAAATGGAACGAGAAGGAAAAGGGGAGTCGAGAAAGAGAGGGATTGTGGGGGGGGGAAGAGTGAAATCATCCTGTGTTAACACAGTGTACTGAGAGGTAGGGTTCAATAGACAGGTCTCCCATGACAACGCCCAGAAGAAAAGTTGATGATTAAGGTCGCATTCATGAAAGTCGGAGGGAGGGAAAGGGAAAGAGAGAAAGAGAGGTAAAGCGAGAAGGAGAGAAGCATGGGCCCCTACACTGTAAAAAAATACATTTAAAAAAGACATTGGTTCGATGTACAATTGTGAGGCGCCCAGCTGCGATAGGATCGGAGGGTGCTTAACAAAAGGTTTATGTGAAAATTGTGTTGAGCAAACTCAAGGTCCAATTGCAGTTGGTTGCCTTATAGTTGTATGTTTTCATATACAAATGTAGGGGCCGTGGGGTAATTATGGGTGGGCTGAGGAGGGCCCCATAGTCCTGGATTAGTGGATGAAAGTTAGGGCCGAAGGCAGAGAGACATAGAGGGGGGGGTAGGGTGGCAGTCTACTGAGGAAGGATAAAGACCGCTGTCCCCTCGGCCGACAAAGGGCGAAGAGGTTACAGCGTGGGTGGATTAACTCCTGCTATCCCCTGTCTTGTCTCATTGTCCCCCTAGACTAATTCATATCCATAGTGGGCCAATGATTAAAAGTCAAACACTGCTGTATCCCTCCCGCCTTCCCACTGTGTTGTCTTCCATCGTTCTATATTCCTCTCCTTTGTTATCTTCCCTCTTTTCATGGCTTTCTTAGAACTCTGGGATTGAGGAGCAGAGGCTATTGGGACGGGATTATGTCTTGGCTGTCATCATGGTGGTGTTTGTGTTCTTGGCAGGCCACACAAATAGCTTGTCCGGGATTTAAGAAAGATACGTAGAAAGATAGATAGAGAGAGAGAAGAAATGTAGGATTTAGAGAGAGAGAGAGACAGCGAGATAGAAGGGGTGAGAAAGACAGAAATGAAGGATAGATCTTACAGGTTTTTACTGGCAGCAGATGGGACGGTCATAACCCCAAGGAAGCAGAAACACCACCCTCCCCTCCCCTCCCCGGCCCGAAACCTCAACCCCATCCTCCCACGGCACCCCCTAAAAAAGACACCAAAGTTGAAAGAGAGAGAAAGGGGGATAAGATATATGAGGAAAACAGATGTCAGCTCGTTGATTTACTGTCAAGCCCCTTTTCGTGTCTCACCCACCTGTGCTCTGGCTCTTGTTTTTTGTCACATATCCTTGGAGTGAGTAAAGTGAGTAAATGAGAGAGTGAGTAAGTGAGAGAGTGAGTAAGTGAGAGAGAGAGAGAGAGAGAGAGAGAGAGAGAGAGAGACTGTAGTAAGAGCAGGCACCTGTGGCTATTCTCACCTCTGCACCAAATGGAGTGACAGTAGGTTTATAGGAGAGCCGCCTGCCCGAACTTAGGCAACACTCTTACTTCTACCCACACTGTGACTTTTCTCCAGGCGGCGAGCCCAACACCAGTCGTTTTAGACAGAGTCTAATGTAATTCAAGAACAAACGTAATAGAGTAGGGGGCTATAGGAGGGGTTGTGATCACTTTTGTTCTGTTTTTCCTGAGGTGGGCGCTGTTGTGCCTATTTTCCGGACCCTGTATGTCACGGGTAGGCCCGCAGATGTACACGCACGTATGCACAAACACACACTCCATGCCCACAGGGTTGGACTGAGGTTTCTGCTTTATGTCCATGCACACAAACCATCACGTATGCACACTCACACACTCTCCTGTCCCCCTCACCTCTCCACCCCCTCACTTTTTCTCTATGGCCCAGCCGCTGTGATTATAGCAGGTCATAATGTATGTGTGGAGGCCCATGGTGGGCTTGTTAACAGCAGTACAGCCAAGTGATAAACACGTATAGTGGCCCTCGTACAGCACTCTGCTTGGCCCTTCCACATGAAGCACAGCCCTGGAAATATTTATGACCCACCGAACCTCAGTCACTCACAGGGACAAATGGCAAATGGGGGGAGGGGAGGAGGGATGAGGGGAGGGAGAGGAGGAGGGGTGAAGGGGCAAGTGTGCCTTAAAGCGAGGGTTAAAGCCATTTACACGAGACGCTAGGACAGGCTTTTACTTGTTTATCCCCCTCCCTCTGTTTTTCCCCCTTCTCTCCATCACACCATTCGCCCTCCATCCACTCGCTCTCTCTCCCGTTGGTCGGTACCCGGGGTGTGAGAGATGCAGCTGTTGAGCGGTGGCTGTCATGACTGTGTTGAGGTGCAGGGCAGGCGGAGCTGTAATGTCTGGTTCTGTCTCCTCACCCGTCTAGGTGACCTTGCCTACCTGGTGTTTTGTTCTAATGGCTGCCAGTGGGAGGGACAGGGTGTGTGTTACAAACAGATACCTCCACACAGGACACCCCAGGGAGGGGGTGATGGAGGGATACAAAAGAACGAGTGTATAAGCAGGCAATTTCTCCGTTTTTCTTTTCTAATTTTCTCTATATCGCCCCCCACCCTCCCTTTTGAAATGTAACTGTCTCAGAGTAAGACCGTTCTTTCTCTCTCTGTGTCTTTCTGCGCCCCGGCGAAGGCAGATCTCCATTTTGAATAAAAATTCTGAGAAGGAAAAGGACGAGGTCGAAAAGCCTACTGTGTGTGTGTGTGTGTGTGTGTGTGTGTTTGATCGGGTGTTTGACAGAAGACATTTGTGTGAGTGTCTGTTTGTCTTTCTCTGTGTGAGTGAGTGTGGAGGTGTTTATATTCATCTCCTGAAGGTACAACTCCCTGTGAGATAGCTTTCATGCAGTCAAACCACTAGTATTAAAGGGAAGTTAAGCAGTTCCGTGAGAATGTATGTTGCTGACTCCGATAGTATTGTCAGTAGAGGTTCTAAAGAAGTCTCGAAACAGACTACGTCATTGTGTGTGTGAATGTGTGTGTGTGCATTTGTACGTGTGTGTGTGTGTTTGAATGTGTGTCGGCGTGCACGTTTCCTTGTGTGTGAAGGGAGTGGACAGAGGGCGGGAGGAGAAGTCTCACCTTCTCACCTTCGTACGCAAACACACAGTCACACAGTCATACGCACAGGTGGGCAGTGACTGTTTCCTCGATCCTGACTATCCAAACAAGGGACAAACAGAGCAAGGAGATAGATAAGGAAGTAGAGGGAGGGAGGGAGGTAGGGAGGGGAGAGAGAGATAGTGATCTGATGTCTAGCTGTTTGTGCAGTAGTGTTTTCATTAAGCCCATGACGCCCTCCGCACCAGCCACAGGCTTTAGCCATGCTAGATCAGCCATGGAGATAAACGCCTCAACACTTACTTCCCTGGCCCGTCAACTCTCTCTCTCTCTCTCTCTCTCTCTCTCTCTCTCTCTCTCTCTCTCTCTCTCTCTCTCTCTCTCACACACACACACACAATAATTGTTCTACATATCTCTCAGCTCTACAATCATATCTCCATTTTCAATTCCTCATCCCTGAAGCCACTGTAGGCCTTTCTCCTTCGGCTCTCCCTATCTCATTCTCTCTCTTTCTCTCTGTCTTGACCCCCCCCCCCCCCTGTAGTAGTGTGATGATACTACATCCATACATTTAGTCTCCCATCAGCTCCGTCTCTCTCTGGGCTCTCAGTGGACATGCTGTACTATACACCGCTGCTGAGTAGCGCCCCAGGGGACACACAGCACTCTCTCGCCCTAGATAAGCACACTGGCCATGTGTGCATGCAACTGTGCACATGGGGTGTTTGTGTGTGTGAGAGACAGAGACAGAGACAAATAGATATGACAGATGTAGGATCTCAATTTGATCGCCATGTTGCAGGATAATGTCCTGAAAATGTACAACTTGCTCAAAAAGTATTCTATAGTTTGAAATTTCCACTTCCACCTGATTTTCCTACAGAAATGCTATTTATTATAATCCACATAATAATTCACATTTCGTGTTGCTGCAGGATTATTTTCCTGCTGTATCAAACTGGCTCAAATTAAGATCCCAGATCAGTATGTGATTGTGTGTGTTTGTTTCAGAAAGAGCGGGTATAGTTAGCCTGTAAATAGTGATTGTCTGTAGCATTGCTCTGCAGTTTGCACTGTTAGTATTCCTTATGACTGTCTGTTAATTGTAATATAGTCTGAGTACAATGGTTCAACTCCTAGTCTCAACTCCTCATGCGCTCTCTGAGGGGTCAGAGGTGAATGAAGATAATGAGCCCTCTGCCAGCACAATCCAACACACAACCCAAGGAGCTGAGGAGGGCGGGAGTGAGAAATGAAAGCAAAAGCGACCCCTGAGGACTGTGTGTGTCCCTCTCTAGCTCCCCATATAGACCCCATATAGACCCAACAGTAGGGTCAAAGTATTGGGACCCCCCTCCAGAGGTTAACACAACACTGTGTCAGATAGACCCAAGCCAATGGATAAGATTTCAAATACAGTAGTACTCAGATTTTAAAAAACAAAAAACAAGGGGTCCTCAGCATTTAAGCCCTATTCTGTACATGTCCTTATAGCTATTCACATTCAACTGGATTTAACTGGATTTTTATCTTTGCTCTGCCACTCTCATGCCCCTCCCCCTCCAGTATTTTGGATAGAACCTGTTGTACTTCAAGGATTAGAAAATATTTCCTTTCTCATTCAAGCACGGGGCCGATTAGTTAACACCATGAATTGAGGTAGCGCCTCCGACTGTGTACGGAGAGGAGAGAAGAGGAAAGCCAGTCAGGGAATGCTGGAGGGGGCTCTCCACTAAGCTCCTAAACTTTCATGTTTTGCATTTAGGGGGAATTTACCTCAGAGGGTAGGTGGATGAAACTCCACCAGTAAAAGTAGGCCTGTGAACAGGCCTCTAGGCATTGTGTGTGTGGTGTGAATGTCTGTGTGAAAAGTTGTCTTATTTTATTATGAGCAAGATCTTCCTAATTTGTACACGGGGACGTTCAGTATCGCCAACATCTCCCTGATAGTGTGTAGGAGCTTTATCTCTTTGTCTTCTCGTCCTTTATCGGTGTAATTACGCGTTCCCTCCATCTCGGCCAGATTAGTGTTAAACACTTCTTTGACTTTGTCCTGAAATATTGGGGTCACTTCTGTCGAAACAACTGCTATACACTGTCATTATCTTTCATCGTCGCTTGGATTGATGAAGCTAATTAGTAATTAACTCATCAATAATTCAACTGACTTTGCCTTCTTTTGGGGAAAGGAACATTCATTAACGTGCACAAATACTGAATACCTAATGAATTAGAACGAGAGGTCAATTGTTGACCGTATCGAACTGTTTTTTTACCTCCCTCCCCATCTCTCCCTCTCCTTCCCCCCCTCTCCTTCCCTCTCCCATCTCTTTCTCTCCAGATTCGTGCCAGGGCAGGGCCTGGTGTTATATCCTCAGATCGGAGATAAGTTGGACATAGTGTGCCCGCGGGTGGATGGAGGGGTGCGTGATGGGGTGGAGTATTACAAGATCCACATGGTTCCCAGGGAGCAGCTGGAGAGCTGCACCATCACCAAGGCTGACACACCGCTGCTCAACTGTGACAAGCCTGACCAGGATGTCAAGTTCACACTCAAGTTTCAGGAGTTCAGCCCCAACCTGTGGGGCCTGGAGTTCTTCAGAGGGAAAGACTACTACATCATCTGTAAGTGCCTCATAGTAACACATATAAGCGCATTTCCTTTTCTGTTTTTATCGTGAGCACTCATAGCTGTTTGATAGCCAATCACACTTAGCTGTTGCTGTTGCTAGGCAAAGATGACCGATTTTTGGTTTCCAGTTCTTGTGTGATCATGGCTAGGGTGCCTTGCTACTAGGGTGTCTTCATACTTTGTGATGCTGTCACAACCCCCTGGTTTTAAAAGATGGGTGTTGGACTGAACCATCTGTGGTGTGCTGACGGGGGGGCAGCACCATCTGGGTGGCTCTGCCACTGCCATCTGTGGGCTGTCAAACCAGGGGAGGGCCCTCTTTCTGACTGACTAGAGAGGAGGAGAGGATGGAAGAGAAGGAAAGGAGGGTTTGCATTTATACGTTGAACGAATAGAAACAGTTTCCCAGTCAGCTTAGTAAATAGAGTCTTCTAAGTTTGCAGATGGAACACGTTTTTATGCAAGCTAGCCATGTCAGTAGCCTGTAGTGGAGACTAGTAAATATAGTTTGTGTTGAACTACCCTTCAGACAACCACACGTGCAAAGTGTTAGGTAAACAGTCACAGTTCAATATGTTATGCCAGGGTCACAGACACATGGGTTGCGTTCTCTAACAGCAGGCTAGGCTTTGAACGTCTCACCTCTGACAGTCTGTTAAGTTAAGATAAACTGTAAAGGACCCAATGAGCTGACACACACACGCACGCACGCACGCACACACACACACACACACACACACACACACACACACACACACACACACACACACACACACACACACACACACACACAGCTGTATAAACAGGTCTGTGTGTGGTGGTAGGGTTGATGGGGGGACTACAAAGGGTTGATCAAACTCCCTCAGTAGCTACCTGCAGGGCAGAGAGAGAGAGGGTGATGCAGAGCGAGACCACCCCCCCCCCCCCCCTCACCTCTACAGCAGCCACTACACAGTACAGTACAGCTGCCTGCCTCAACACAGCGTTCATTATTAATGAGGCTATGCTGCTGTTTATTCATCCTGCGTCTCCAATGCTGCTTATGATCACACTCTGGGATGAGCCCAGCACATCTCTCTATTTGGCTTCCACAGCTAGGGCTGTGTAGGAAAAAAGTAAACACAAACACATACATAGTAACGTTTACGCACGCACGCACGCACGCACGCACACACACACACACACACACACACACACACATGTCAACAAAGCCCTCTCTATCTATCCATTTCTCTGTCAGTCCTCTCTATCGCACAGAAACTCTCTCAGTTCAGAGTTCAAATTGACACACTCACACCATTTCTCCTCTCAAACACCAGCACACTCAATCAGGCTTGCAAGCCGATTAGATTAGAGGGAGAGGGAGGGAGGGAAAGAGATAGTGTGTGTGTGTGTGTGTGTGTTTGAGAAAGAGAGATGAGAGAGAAGTTCTATTCAAACTTTCTTTTAAGAAAAGGAAGAAAATCCAATTTTGCTGCACTTGCAGATTCATGATGCCCCCCCATGCCCCGTCCCTCCCATCTCTCCTATTCTTTTTTTACCCAGATGCTAATGTATAGCCGGGAGAGAGAAAGGGGCCATTTCTCCAGCCGAGCATGGGTTCACATAGCTGTTAATTGCCTCTTGTTCAGTAGCATGGTAGCTAGCTAGAGGCTTGCAGCTGGAAAAGCAAGAAGGCAAGGCAGAACTGCACTGCAGCATGTTTATACATACAGTAGGTAGATAACACAGCCTCCGCTTCACAAGCCCTAGCACCGGGGCCAGAGAAGAACAAGGAGGGATGAATGTGAGTGTGTGTAGGAGGGAAGAAGGAGAGTAGGTTTGTGTTTGCTAAATGTGCGTATGTGAATGACTTCTGCTGCGTATTTTGCCTTTGTCTGTTTGGTGTGAGATCTTAAATAGACAAAGGCTATTTTAGACAAAACATTTGTTATAACTATGTGTGACTGTGTGTTTGTATTTTGTGTGTGTGTATGTCCATATGTTCTTCAGTAAAAATGCATCGAGCTGTGACCAATTCCGCCTCGGAAAAATGTGACCGTGTATGTGAGACTGTGTGTTTGTGTGTTTTGTGTGTGTGTGTGTGCGTGTGGCATAAGTTGTGCAGTAAAAATGCATCGAACTGTGACCAATTCCGCCTTGGAAAAGTTCACTTGGGATTCTCATTGGGTTTTTGGTGGTGAGCGGCACTCAATAAGTAATTAATTAAAGAGTGTTTAATCCTGATTTCTGCTTTTAATCAGTTTGGCCCACATCAATGGGATCTCTGAATCAACCGAATGGATTAGCTCTGCCTAGCTGTGTTTAGCTCAGACACAGACTCAAGGGGAACGTCCCTTCAGGCTCTTTTCAAACAACTGTGACATTAGCTCTTCGATTTGTGTCTCAAATAATGTTTTGGATTTAAACACATCACAACCCGCCTCTCGTAAACTAAACGTGACCGACTCTTATTGAGTACGGAACCATGCGGACCATAATACGATTATTGTGGATAGTCAGATTTATATAATCGTTTGTTTTAAAACATTTACATGCTTTGCAAGAGGAACGACGTCCCCAAAAGTCCTGTTTGCATGGGCACATCTGAAATCAGGCCGCCTGATTGCACTTAAAGACACAGGAAATGGCCAATCAAAAATAAACGTTCTACCACAGCGGCCGTGGAGTTTTTGTGACGCCTATTTGATTCTGAGTTTCGGACATTTGTGTGTTTGGCCATGAAAACACTTTTCTAAGATGCATATTTTCATTTTTTTCAAAACTCCCTTCACTCGCGGCATGAGAGGGAGGCTTGCATGCGGACACGGGCGCAGATCAAATCAAATACACCACTTGAACGGCAATTAAGCCTTTTACCTGTCCTAGTAATTCAAGGGATTGCTAAAAAAAACAGATGTTTTAATCGACGTATGCTTGCTTGACTTCGATTATGATAAGCAGAATACATGACTAATGTCATACTCGGCCGATTGCCATAAACAGTTTAATATGGAATTATTAGTGTGCACGTAGTTGCTTGTCAGTGTAGTTGTGCATATTCTCAGCATGGTCACACCAGATCCAATGCAGCATTAGATGTTTGTCCAGGTCCCCAGAGATGCCTTTTGCATGCATACAATTTCAATACCGTCCCTATCATTAACCTTAAAGGAAAACTCCTCCCCAAAAACGATATTTTGGTACTTGTTTCATTAATCCATTGTTAATACAGTGGGACTCAAGTCAGCAAAATGCATCATGTGGGGCCAGATTTCTGTATTTTGAAAGCTACATTGTTGCACTATGTGCGTATTTGCTGTACTCTGTGTGTGTGTGTTTGTGTGGGTTGCACTATTTTATGTGTGTGTGTGTGTGTGTGTATGTATGTATTCTAGAGCAGCATACTCGCTATGAGCTGGGCTTACAATGCTGCTTCAGTTGGAGGCAGATGAGCTTGATGTGATTGTGGTAGGCAGCATTGCCTGCAGCAGGGAACTTAGTGAGCAAGATGATTACATGAGCTAAATAGGGAGGGGAGGAGGGATGGAGGGAGGGATGGATGGGGGGGGTGAGACAGAGAGAGACAGAGAGCAAGAGAGAGACAGGATATTTGACTGAATTTATGGAGCTGCATTGGGGAATTCCATTAAGATTTTAATCACCTATTTGTCAGTCAAAATAGAAAATATATATTTTTTCTAAAACCTATTCTCAGTCTCTATTATATGCATATGCACTGAGGGGATTTCCTACTGTCGTAACTTCGCTCCAACCTCTCAACCGTAGGACAGTATGTGCACACAGACAGATGATGGTATGGGGGGATTGGTTGCCACATGGGCCACACCTATTGATGAAA